>NC_035448.2:51521921-51821921 GCF_002127325.2 Helianthus annuus | reverse complement strand
ACATCCAGTGTGTATGTACGTTAAAGTATTTATTTTCTTGTGTCTCCCTTGTTGCATTTATAACCACTTGCCTCCTAAGATAAGGGGACAAGCATGCCTTTGGTAGCCGTGACACTTTATTCCCATCTAAACCCACATTATGCTCCTTTTCATTATCTTCTTCATCTCCATCTGCTTCTGGTGCTTTTAAAATTGTGTTCTTTTGCAGCATCTTCCCTATGTTTGGCGTTATGTCTTCCACATCCTTTTCTTGTCCCTCTGCCCTCTCCGGAGTTTTGCTAATTGTTGTTTGAGTTGGTGTCAGTAGCTCAAAAGAAGGCATATCTGAATTTTCTTTTCTACTCGGCATGGCGCTTTCAACGTTTGATTTTTTGGGGGTTTCTTCTTTTTCTAGCCTTTGCATCAGAGTCTTCCTACCAACTTGACTTTCAACAAATCTGGGTTTTTCACTTTCTTTCGCAAATGGGGTTTCATCAAACAATGCACCTTGCTGGTCAACACCCTTTGTCACAATCTCTTGTTCAGTTTTTTTTCCAACTGAGATATGAAAGCATCACTAAACTGTACCTCACTCACAGGCTGTTGTATCTCCTTTGGTGTTTTATCAAATGCTGCAACGGTTCTATTGGCAAGTCCAATGATGAAAGTTTCAATGTATTGTGTTTCTGTTTGGAGAAATATAACTTCATGACTCTTGCTTTAGGCATCCAATAGCGTTTTGTCATATATAGAGACCTCGGGCATGTCCTCAGCAGGTTGCAGGTGCTTCTTCAAATATTTAACCATTTCTAACACCGTTGTTGGGCAATCAACATCTCTTGTCAATTCAACCATTTGTTCTAAATCTTGTCTTGCCAGTTCCAAAACCTTAGCTACATTCGTTGCCACTATTCTTTCACCATTATACCTAACAATTTCATACTTCAGTCTTTTGTGATCACAATCCCAACTTTTTATATCATTGTGATCAACATCTTCATCAGTGGCGTTTTCATTTGACCATATATATTCTTCATTTGCACTTCTAACACCACCTATAACCTCATCTCCACCTTCACCTCCATGACCAACTTCAGCCTCAAGTGCAACCTCACATGCAACTCCACCTTCAGTTGCTTTTTTGTAGATATGGCGTTTTGGTCAATCTCACTTGTAGCCTTCCATGCAGCTCCACCATCCTTTTTTCACCATCACATGCAGCTTCACTTGTATTTGGATTGGTAGTAGTCATGGCATCTAGGTCACCCCTCTCACCTTCCCTTTCCCCTTCCCTTTTCACCTTCCCCTTCCCCTTCCCATTTCACCTTCACCTTCCCCTTCACCTTCACCTTCAACCGCATTGTCTGCCCTTTCATGTGTTCCTTCTTTGGCGTTTTCATCCACAAGATTTGACATGCTATTTAACAAGGTCAGACATTGTGAATATTTGATGTGTACCAGTAGGCTGTTTGGATGTTCAAGCTTTGATTGATCTAACAAAGTCTTCATCTTGTATAACAGTCTTCTAATTCGTTATAGGCACCATCCAACTTCTCAACCATTTCCTGTAAAATGAAAAAGGAAAATTAAGCATGGCGTTTGTTTTTTTTTGTGTGAAATTCTTAGTTGTATAACATATCTCCTTAGCTTCATACATGGCGTTCTTTTCCAACATACTTTTTTCTTGTTTCACCAGCGTCTTGTTGACCATGTTGTGTTAGTATTGTTTATAAAGCAAGGTTGACTGAGGCAGATACTTCAAACATCCTATTTTGGCTTTTGAAATCCTTTGTAGCAATTCTTTGAATAGAAGGTGGTGTTTGTTTTTATAAAAAAGATCTGCGCATGCTCTTTTGTCTGCACCGTGCAGACCATGGAGGGTTAAACACTTTTAACATCTTCTAAGATCTTGGTGCAGACTTGGCCCAACCACTTTTAACATCTTCTAAGATCTATGGAGGGTTAAACACCACCACCGTCCACCACCCACCACCGTCTAATACCACTGTCCACCACCACCCGCTGTCCACGTCCACCTCCCACCACCACCCACCCGTTTATTTTAGAAGTCTACATACGTTAAAAAAAACAAACAACCTTCTTCTTACAGACTGCAGAGGTTTGGTCCACCCCTTCTTTTACAGATGTGGTCCGCAGACTGCAACCATTTTACCTCTTAAAAAATAAACTGCACCTAAGCCTCTTCCTTCTCATCATCCATAGCCATGGCGTTTTGCACCTCAGGGTCGAGATCTATACGATTGTTGTCGACAGATGTGGGGTTTTCCATTTGTGGAGTTGTATCAAACACCTCATCATATTCATTGTGAACATCATGATCAAAACCATCATCATCAACCTCGTCATGAACATTATCAGCATCATCATCAACATTATAAACATCATTATCATCATCATTGTCAATATCACCACCATCGGTATCATCTTCATCAACAACCGGTATAATTTTAGCCTTTTTGGACGTGGCTTTTTTTGAAGAACAATACAAATTGTGGCTTCTTAGCATTCCTAACAATTGTTTTCTTTTGAGCCTTCCCATCATGGCATTTTGGTTCACCAACATATATCTTCTTAAGTAATGTTTCCTCCATCATTTTTAAAACTCTCATTGTAACCAATTCTAGTGGGTAACCTTCTTTTCTATCTAACCTTCTTCTCTCGAAAACATCATTCACCAAAGCCAGCTACATTAAAAGATACTAGTTTTAGTTTGTTATTCTGCAAACTATGTTATATAAAATTAGTTTATTCCGCAAGTATGATCAAGGGCCCTGTGAAATGCTTTTTTTGGCGTCCATGCACCTTTTGCTTATTGTAAACATTCAATTAGGTAATCACACCACTTCATTTGGTTTATTTCAAAGTTTGGTTTAATGTTATGCAAAAATTGTTAGTTAAGAGTTGTGTTATCACTTGCATGCCTAATGACGGTGAAGAATGCAACAAAGAAATTTAGATTGAAGTTTCTCCCGTAATCATGCATCTGAGGTAGAATGTCATCAACGTATGGCTTCACACCTGGTCTTGTTATTCAGGCTGTCCCGCAAAACTATCCTCTCCATTCCGCAACTACTGGGTCTGTCTTTGACGATATTTTTGCCATCATGACCACGTTCCGGTTTGGTATACCTGTTAAAGGGCGGATCAATTTTGTGTTGATATGAATCGTATGGTTGCCAACATTTAAATTATTTGTTCTTTTATTGTAATTTTGCACCGGCCAGTAACCAAGCAATTTTGGGATACTGTCTATTTTCATTTTTAAGGCAGCACCAAATGTCATGTTATGTACAACTTGTATTTGATTTGCACTAAAATTTATAAACTAACCAGTCAGATTTGAAGGAGACACTCTTAATAAAACTCTAGAACCATTGAATTGATAAAAAGGTTCTTTCTGAATCTCAACTTCCTGACTTGTAGCCTTTCTCTTCTTGGCCTTTTCGCCCCTTTTAGTATGCACCTTTAGTTTCGCTTTCAGCCCTTCCTTGCGTAAAATAGGAGAAAAAGAAAAATGACGTTTTAGAGGTATGTCGCATTTTCATGTACTTCAATAATTATTATACATTATGGCGGCCAGCAACTTCCATAGTTGGTGTTTTCATAACACATTTTCCGTTCAAAATTTGTACAACATATCATAAAATTAGTTGGCCTTCACAATTTAAAATTATTTCAAAGTTATATACATATGCGTTTAAAAGGTCCATATTTGGCGTTTTCATAACACATTTGGTGGTCAAAATTTGTAAAATACATCACAACATTAGTTGGCCTTCACAATTTAAAGATATTTCAAAGTTATACTTTATCTGACGTTTACAGACCCAAACTCAAAGTATACATGTATAATGTTCATAGAAATCATAAACTCACATTTTCAACACTTAAATCACACAAAATGTAACAATTATAATCTTGTTTTGATGTTCCCTTCTTCATTTATTTGTCTGTCTTATGGCGTTTATGTTCAGGTGAATTTGTGGACTTCATTCTAGTCGAATCTGTAAATAAATAATTGAAATCAAAACGCCAATAACATCAAATAACTTTGAAGACCATACGACATTAAACTCCCTATGATCGTGATTGATCTTTAGACGCGATAAAGTATCTAGGGTTTTCAAGTTTTCCGTAGAATTTAGGGAGTTTTTTGTGGGAAGTTATAGGTTTCGATGTTGTTTGAATTATTTATTTAGAGGCACAATTACCTTTTTACCCTTAATGAACCCCGCGCAATGATGTAAATGATTGATATTTACATAAACGTCACTGCTTTGTTTAGTCCATAGATTTTTTTGATCCAACGGATAGGAACCGTTCTCATCTTTTTCACACTTTAGGGTGTTTTCTCCAAATCCTATCCCTATGTGTGTGTGTGTGTGTGAATGGTATTTTGGTATGTTTCTATTATAGACATAAGTATATGATATTCATTGTAAATCCAACATTTCATTACAATACCAACATTACATAAAATACAAAAATATAACTCATAGAAAGAGAATACAAGAAATTATCAAGCATTTTGTTTTCAAACTTCATCTTTGTCATTGCTTTCCAAGTTATTCGTTGACCTCAAGAGCCATGGGATGACTTCAACAGATCGTGAATCATGGGGGATCAACCCAAGCAAAAAAGCGACACCTTTATCACCAAAATAGATTTTTGGGGCAATAATGAACAAGGTCGTCCAATGGTTAATACTCTTACCATTTGAGGCAACGTTAAAAACGATGTCCAGGGTTAATGTTAGTTCATGAAGTTCGGATTGCAACAACTCAAGAGATGTTATAATGCAGTCATTGATGTTAGAATTTGACACAAATTTATACATTTGACACGAACTTATAAATTTGGAATCGGACACATAAACTCGAACAGGACATAAATATTCACGGGTTGTCACGAACGCAATACTTTAATCCAAAATTTTCTATATACAACAAAAACAATGATGTATATTAAACAACCATGCTCACATCATATAATTTTATACCAATTTATCTTTTAAATTTTGCCATAAAACACCAAACAATAACATTCATGATATACAACAAAAACATAGATGTATATTAAACAACCATGCTCACATCATATAATTTTGGGTTATTGGATTTTAATAATCCTAAGTTTCACCAGTTGGACGATAATAATCCCAACTTTAAAAATTCCCTCCAATAATATCAACTTGTAAAAGTTTGGCCGCCATTGATCCTTTTCAAACATATAAGAATTTGGTCTCCTCAATAGATTCAATTACACCTAGAGACTCCTTAATTGAATTAAGTGCACCTATGTTAGAAAAGGATCAATGGCGGCCAAACTTTTACAATTTGGGATTATTGGAGGGAATTTTTAAAGTTAGGATTATTATCGGCCAACTGGTGAAACTTACGATTATTAAAATCCAATAACCCTATAATTTTATACCAATTTATCTTTTAAATTTTGCCAAAAAACACCAAACAATATCATTCATGATATAACATTTTACTTAATCAAAAACACTAAAAGCAAACATATTAACTATGTCAATCCATGAACTCCTTGTGTCGACACAAACACAATGTGTTTACACAAGTTTTCCTGAAACTGCTTATATTAAACCCATACCCTGTTTGGGAACACCGAGCAAGTGGATGTGGGTTTCGATCGGTTCAAATAAGGAATATGAGGCGTCAACCAATGATTGGATGATGAGAAGGTTTTGGGCTTCTCGTAGGTTCCGACCATTATACCCTTATGCTAAACCCATGTCCATGCATATGATGTTAGGGGGTGACATCCCAACCCCGAACTACCCTAACGTCCTCCAATCCTGCAGTGTCAAATCACTGACTTTATCCACTACCGTAATCTCTCCAATTTAATGGCATCACTAGCCTAAACTACCCTCTTTATTTGTTTAATAATAAATTAAGTTTTCAAAACATAATTAAATTTTAATTTAGTCAATGATAAAAGATAAAATTAACACATGAATAAAAAATTTAATCATTTCAACACACAATTAAATTAACTGTTAGGTCCTAAAAGTGTGAGACTGATGCATCAAATATACGCAACGGGCTTTGATTGCGAACTGGGCTTTATCGGGTTAGTTTATACTAGTATTTGGACCTTTATAGATGATTTGGGCCATGCCTAAGGCCATGTGGGCTAGGCAGGCCCATGGGGAGCCCATGTGGGGCATGAGCTTGTATAGAGTATATTGTTACATAATTCTAGAGAGAGAGACGAGTTGGTGAAGAACTTGTACTTAGACATTTTGCTAATCAATAGTAATAGAACAAGTGCAAGTTTGAAAGTGATTTCGGTGTTGTTCTTCGTATTTGTTCTTGAATCACATAAAGTTTGGATTCCGCACAAACTTGGTGCTTGTTGATACCATTGTTAGATCCCGTTTTACGGACCTACATTAACACATGCCTAAAATTAAAAATATTACATAAATAACTAAACATCAAAACACACAATTAGATAAATAAAAAATTATAAATTTAAACACACAACTACATAAATTAATAACCAAAGAGGGGACTAGGCGACGAGCAGTCATGATCACTATCACGGCAGTCCAAACTCTCGTGTCGACATCAATAACCAAAGCTGCTTTTGAATGATCAATTAACCATTTCCTCATTTGACCTTGGTATGTATTCCGCCTCGACGTCAATTTTGTAACCTTTGGTCCAAGTTAGGGCTTCCTATGTCAGATTGGGGTTTGTTAGTGTAGGAGTGTTTATCGTTGGAGGATGAGGCCCCTCCCCAATTCTTATTCTCGACAATTGCAGTGACTAAAGGTATAATCATATAATCAGTTCAACTCTTTCACAGTCGAATCATTAGGGTGCTATGGACGATAAACTTAAAAAATTAGAGGCGGTGGATTTGAAGGTTGAGGGTATGCATGATGACAAGATGATCATCGAAGGTTTGAAGGTGGAGGTTTTACACAACAACGTGTTGATAGTCGATGGTTTGAAGGTTCTGTCGGTTCAATCAAAAACAAATAACCACCCCATTATGATAAAATGTGGTGAAATTATATAACATTACAAAATGTAACTTCGGTCACCACCGGCACGGAACCGTCACGTCTACAAATTGTATTTCATATCCACCGCTTTATATGAAATAGTTCTTTAGTCAAACTATATGCAAATAGTATTTGTTTAAACATCGCCACGGTTAAGTTATTGCCGGAAAATATGGTTACCAAACAACGGCCTAAGCGGTGTGATGAGGCCTTTATATTTCCAATATCTTTCTTGCAGAGTGGAACCGCGCAGTACCAGACACGAGATAGATCTTCCAAAGAACAAGGCCTTTTTCGAATAAGCCAATTCATTTGGGACCCTGTAGATCCACTATATAATTATATATGATTGATTGGTGCGAACTGTTTCCACCGCATATATCTTTCAATCATATATTCAGCCTCTTTCAACTTATATATATTATAAGGTCATGTGATTCTTATTCTTTTTTCTGAAAGGCAAACTTCATTAAAAAAACACCAACCTCAAACTGAAGGGCCCGACAACAAAAGATACTACATAATTACAAATTTACACCAATCATGCCAAGAAATATCTTTAAATTTTGAACCATAAAAAACCTATCGCCTTTATATCACTCATAATGTCCCAGATCTTTACTTCTTTGTTGTCAAATCTAGCTCTCTTTCTGGCCCTCCAAATACACCAACACCAGATCCTAATGATCCCCTTGAGCACCTCCTTCTTAACTCCTTTTAGCCCCACGTGCTCATGAATCTCGGTAATATCTTTAAAATCAAAGAAAAACAAATTTTGGATATTACACCACTTACTGATTTAATACCAAACCACCGAAGCCACGTGACAAGAGGAGAAAATATGCTCAACTTAGTCTTCTCTGGCTCTACACAAAATGCAGCTAGAATCTGGAATACCGACGTTTCTTTTCCTCGATGCTTCCACCATAGCAATCTTGTTCATGGCTGTCCTCCAAATGAAAATATTACATTTCGCAGGCAACCATTTACAAGTCTCTGGGACGCAATAGTTATTTTGGACCCTATCTTTATTTAACAAACGTTTAACTGCTCCAACACTAAAATATTTATCGTCGATTCCAATCCACTCTCAAACATCATGACTGTAGGATCGTGCGATTAACCCGAACGAGTCGTTCAGAGAGGTTCTGATCTATTTCAGGTGCGGAAAACAAGAAAAAGACTTAGTAACAGCTAGCAATTCACTTTAAACTCTGATTATATTGATTTGACAGTGAATACAATCAGTCCTCACACCGGCAGCACCTCGGTATGGAATTCGACAATCTGTTCTCTGATTTGGCTTCAGGCCGACTATATATAGTGGCCTTGATTCCACTCGAAATAACACAAGACCTGTTGGAGCGGAATTAGCAAGAATGTGATTCCGCTTGAAATCATTTCGGGCGGAATCAATTACATATGCAGGTTCGAGCGGAATCAGCTTAAACTATTCTAAACTTTCCTATTTTCTCGTACAACGTGCCCTAATCTATTCTATCTAGTCTAAGACTCGATACAAGACGAAGTCGACAGATGCATGCACTAACAGACTCCCCCTCAGATGTTGACGAGTCTTACGTGTCGAGCCTTCGCATCTTCAGTCTTGATCAGCCTCTAGGCTTCACTGTCTCTATCTTCATCAACAGACTCCCCCTAACAATGTGCTGGCATTCCTTTAGTTCTTCAGCATCATCTGTTTCAGGATCGTAGTCTCACTTTCACAAGTCCATGAGAGTTGCCTGGCTTTCTTCAATCAGAGTCCTCAGGTATCGTAACCTGGCTCACTAAAACATAAGCTTCTCAGGATCGATCAACCTGGCTTTCTTTCACACAGCTTCGATTCCAAGATCGTCACCTGGCTCACTTCCAGCTCAGAATCTTTAAATCAGCTCATACTTAACCTGTATAAACTCTACCTCACAGTAAATACATTTAACCATTCGGATTAATACATGCACTAACACTGACTCTCCCTCAAAACCAAACAGAATGATTTTTCTCATATAAATCTGATGAACCACTTGAAGATTTGATCAAAATACAATCAATAAACTCCCCTTCAAATTATGCTCATCATGTCTAGCACTCGGAATTTTGAAAATCAGCTTTTCAATACCAGTTGTCGAAAATCTTTTTGGATTTTTCAAAATTTATGCTAAAACACACTAAAATCTTTTTGGATTTTGAAATGTAAAGATGTAGTAAAGAAATATTTACAAACAATATTTTTGTGAGTTTGTGTAAGAGAATCATATCAGTTTTTGAGACAAATCACCAACACCGTTAAGCTTGATTTCATTTTAAATTCTAAACAATTCACCTAGGTTGTCAGTATATTGGTCCTCTTAAATTTTCACACAAAGTTCAATTGTTTCGAGATACGAGATTAATGTCTTAATGACTTAAACGTATTCGCGTGTCCCACTACTTGAATATACTCCCGTATCCAGATCCCAATATTCAGTCTTACAGGTGAGTATACCACAGATGATATCTGAAAAGGGGTTAGGTGCGAAACCGTGAGAGCTCAGTCAGAACTTCCGTTCAGCAGAGAGATGACGGCTCGACTTTTGGTGTGTCCCCTTTAGAGGATCTTTTGTTACAACAGCAATGACTATCAATTTTATTGTTTCATCAATTTGCTGAGGGCTGCGCTTTTTCAAGCATTTGCGGAAAGTATTATACGGGGACTAGGTCAGTATTTCCATACAGTAGAAGTCCTGGGATAATACCCCAGATATCACTGAGCATAAAGACCTAGTATCTCAGAAAGAGGGACCTTTCAAACAAGATTTCAGGGGTTACCTGTATATCCAAGAAGTTGTTACCCACAAAATAAGCAAGTTTGAATTTTTAGGTTTCTATCTCGTCACAATTTACTAAATGTGTAAACAACTACTGACACATCCGCAGTGTGATTGTTTATCACATTTTAACTTTTCGTTTCTTTAGCATGTTGTGACAGTCCACTGATGTACTATCATTTCCTCTTTTTACAACAAAACTCATTTTTGATTTTATCATGTTTTTGGCTTTTTCAAATTTTCTAATGTTTTTGGATTTTCTGAAATTTTCTACTCCCCCTAAAATGCAAACACATTTAAAAGAAATTTGAAAACTATCTAAGCTCTTGGCCCACTTAAGAAAACTCAAAACAAACTGTACAAATAAAGTGACAACCGATATCGAATCACAATAAATCTCCATCCACTAGGCATAAACAATCAGAACTCCCCCTTTCAACAAACTATTTTCTCATTTAGATTTCAAAACACTTAAGTTTATTTTAATCAAAATGATTTTTTTCGGAAAATAAGTTTGTTATAACCACTTGTAGGTTCACTTGTAAATTAGGGGTATGGTTATATTGTTCATCAATCACTTGTATGAAGATTACATCAAGTTCAACTCAATAACCTTGACGAATCCTTTGTATCAATTGTACAAATAAACACCTCTGTCCAATGTAGGAATAAAACATCTACACTAGATCATTTACCAACCAAGATGCCGATTCCTGCTTCGCACTTACCAACCTGGAAGCTCCGGCGTAGTCCTTCAACCAGTAAAATTTAAACTCATTCAAAATCTTTCAAACAATCTATTCAAAAACTAGAATGATGCCGATTCCTGATCCACGATTATAAACTTGGGATCTCCGGCATAGTCAGATGTTTTAAGGGAAAAGAATTTCCACCCAAGTCTGGTCAACCTTGGGTGTTTTTAGCTCTTTAAGCTCTTGTTCAGTTGGGTTAAAAGTTGCTTTCTTTGTTGCATAAAAATCTTTAACCCCTTTTGCTTTACCATCAAGCATTTTCCCAAAAATTTTCTTAACATTCCCATTAAATGTTTTCTCAACATCAAACTCATTTTTCTCAGAATAAAACTGATCCGAGATCTCAACCTTACCAACTTTCTGTTTAATCTCTTCAAACTTTAGTGATGGAAACTCATCATCATTCACTGAAACCTGTGACTCTTCTGGCTTTGTGGAACCAGATTCATCGCCAACGTTCTCATCAACTTTCTTATCAATCCACACTTGATTGTTCTTTGCTTTCTTTTTATAAAAATCCTTTTTAGAACACTCACCAACCTTATAAGTTGAGTTTTCAAAAATTTTAAATTTTTCGGTTGGTGGTTCAACATCAACAATTTTTTCTTTCAATTTTTCAGAAACTCCCTGTTTTGTCTTGGCATTTTTCGGACAGTTCCATGCAATGTGACCAGCTTCATTGCATTTGAAACAGGTTCGAGTTTCTCTTGGATGAAACACTCCAGTTCCATTCCTTTTCTTCTCAGCAAGAAACTCCTAGTTAGATTGTTTCCAGAACGGTTTCTTCTGTTCTTGCTCAGCGCTTCCACCTGAAACAAATTCTGTTTTTGTTTTAGAATTTTTCTCATTTTTATAATTTTCTGGTGGAATAAAACCTAAACCTTTCTTTTTGTAGCTACCATTATGGTTTGGTTTCTTTTGAAAACCAGAACCAGAATTGTAACCTTTTTTCTTGTTTACACGTTGTTGAACTCTTGAAGTGTATTTTTTTAGGTTTTCCATTAAGATTTAAATCTGTTATTTCAGAAATATTGATTTCTGTCATTTTGAAAACCTTTTTGATCATTTCAAAACGAGCACTTCTTATTGGAAACTCTTTGTCAGAGTATAATTTGTCAGAATCATTTAAAGTGTATGCAACTTCAAATGTTTCATCATTCAAATTTTTCTTCGATAACAAAAATTCTTTACTATAAGACCGTTTAACCGACGAATTTGGACTGTTGACTGACGAATTTGACCCTCCAGACTCAGACTTTGACTCGGACTCCTCATCAGTATCCAACACCTGATCGACCACCTTTTTTATTAACTCAGACTCATGATCAGTGTCAGACGATGTGAAAGTGACATCAATATTTTCTGGTAATTCATCAGTTGTGTCGGTTTTTAACTTTATATTGACTGCCTTTTCAAGTTGCTCCTCATTTGGCTTTCTGGGAGAATAACCTTCCCAGATCTGAGGTGGACACTTGTTATAGCTAACGGTCAGTTTCTTACCAGTATCTTTCTTCTTTGGCTTGTCATCTTTGAATGCTTCCATACCTGCAACAGTTGGATAAATTCGATCAATAAGATAATCAGAACTAGAATAACTCTGTAACAAACGTCTGATTCTCTCATTTTCGATTTTCTCTGTCTCCAACTCTTGCTTCCACTTTGCACTCTCTTCGATGTAAAAGTTAATAGCTTTCTGCTTTGTCATCATCACAGCATTCATCATCGTTAATGCTTGTTCTCTTTCAGATTTTGTCTTTTGAAGACCAGTTACAGTTCGGTTCAAAACGTCATAAGATTCTTTCACATAATTGAGATTGAATAGTAACTGTTCCTTCTTCTTCTCGTACTCAGCCAGCTTTTCGTCTTTGGCTGCACATTCTTTGCAAGGTTCAAGACACTTTGAACATGGCTTGATGACCTCTACAATCTTTTCAATTTCAACAATCTTTTCAGCTTCAATCACTTTCTCAGCTTCGGTCACCTTTTCTGCTTCATCAACTTGCTCAGTTTCAACAATCTCCTCAGCAATATTTTTAGCATCATCACTTTGAGCAACACTTTCAGCCTTCATTTCTTGGTGTTCTTTTGCAGCTCGTTTCTCCTTTAGCTTTTCCATGCGATCTGCAAAATAAAAATGAAAACTTTCAGGAGACAGATGAGATTTTGCAATATTAATATGTTTCTCTTCTTCATCATCGCTACTGTCATCAGTTGGTGATTGATCAAACTCAATTGACTTTTCCGAATTATCATCTGAAGAACCAGTATCAGATGGAGTTTGATCAAAAACAATTTCTTTTTCTGAACTAACATCACTTTGTGAACTTTCATCTGCACTCAGTGAGCTTTCTTCAGATGCAACAGACTCTTCCTCTACACTCTTCACAGTCTCACCAATAGACTTCATCCATGTGGCAAACATATCAGGTTCTTTAACAATCTTTGCAATGAACGATTTAAATTCTCCCTTTTCGTCTACAAACATATCCCAGCTAAAGCCATCAGGTAATCTTTCATCATCTTGATTGACTAAACAGACTTTGCTTTCAGGTGATATGTATTCGTTCCAGTTAAAATCCACCAAACACGCTCTCTTTGAATCCTCGATTTTTCTACCATGAGCCACCTGTGGTTCTTGCTGTTGTTGCTGACCCACTTGTTGATAAATGGCTTTTCGGTAGTAATCCTCTTTTCCGAACGGGTTCTGAGCTCCACTAGCTTCCCTGTTCTTGCACTCCCTCTTGAAATGACCTTTCTCCCTGCATCGAAAACAAGTAACTTTAGATTTATCAAAACCTAAAGTAGAAACGTGTGCATCAAGAAAGTCATTTCTCCCAGTAATCAGCTTGAATTTTTCAGCTCGTCTAAGAACACTAGCTAGACACCATTTGATGTCCATCAGTTCCATCTCTTCGGCGTCTATCTGAGCGTAATCCTCCTTTGTGAGCATAGGATTCCCAATCCGACCTGCAACCAAACCTTCATACGATAGTAACACAGAACCAAGTAATGCCAAGTGATCTTTTGCAACTTCTTCAGAGAAACTTTGGCCCTCTGGAAGATTCAAAGCAATATTGCACTGGATCACATAACCATTTCCAGTTTTCGTGCTCTGAGAATGAAAGCTTGTAGTTGAATCTTTCGGATTAACACTTGGATAAGAAGAAAAACCACTGCTTCTTTTAGTACTTTGATCGGCTTTTTCCGTTGAATCCCCAGCACTAAACGCAGTTTGAATCTTTGGGCTTCTTTCAGCTTCCGGAACACTACCTTTGTAGTACATTTTTACATCCTGTTGACCACTTGGACTGTTCATCCTCGCGATCTTTTGCTGTTCCAGATCCTGACCCTCAATCTTCTCGATAAACTGAGAAATAGTCAACCTATCATAAACCACAGTATTCTTTAGAATCATCAAGTAGGTACCCCATTCCTTTTGCGGTAAAGCATCCGCTAACTTGTCTATCCACTCTTCACGATCTTTTGTAATACTAAGCATCGACATGGATCGCACCAAGTGGCAGTATCGTTCAATCAGGTTCTTGGTATCATCACCAGGTAAACTCGTGAACAAATCAAACTCTTTCTTAGTAATGCCTTCTTGCTTTTAATCATGTGTTCACTTCCCTCAAACTTGATACGAAGAGCATCCCAGATTGATTTTGAAGTTTTGTCGTGCTGAAGTAATATGAAGATGTCTTCTTTGATGGCTTGCTGTAATAAACTGATCATCATCTTCACAGCTTTGTACATTGTAACACCCCGTGTTTTCGAATGTCAAAGTCAAAGTCAAAGTCAAAGTCCAAGTCAACTTTGACTTCTTTGACTGTTAATGTTTCTTTTTACTTTTGTATTATGTGGAGTAAGTGTTTTATATATATGAAATGATCGAATGTTTAATCAATGCGACCGATTTACGACTGTGAATAGTAGGAAGTAACAATGCGATAAAGTTAATCAATCAATAATTAAGCTAATCGATCAATCAATCAAACACGAGACTCGAAATATGCGAACTCCGGTATTGTTATACGTGTGTGTGTGCCTTATGTGTTACTTGTGCGTGCTTTACTTGTATGTTTGGTGTGGTATTCAAGCGAATCAATCGAAAATCGAATCGAAACTCGAAAAGCAATCGAACTCAATCGAAACCGGCATCGAAACGTGACTTATAGAAGATTGTATGTTAGATATAGTATTTGGGACTGAAAGTAATTTGACTAGGAACTCTATCGTATTGGTATCATCGTCCATCGAAATCGAAACATCGAAAATCGTCGCGAAATACTCAAGGTGGGTCGCGGATCGAACAGGAGGCATCCTGATCGAACAGGCCAGCCGGTCGGCTAGCATCTTCCTAGCCGATCGAGCAGCCCATTCGATCGGAGCTCCTGGCCGATCGGCTGCCACTTTCCTCTTTTGGAGCCTATAAATAGGGCTGTCATTGTCACACTTTCCATTTTTGGAAAGCTCTGACCGAACCAGCCTTCTTCTTCACCTTTTCTCATATTTCTCTCAACTCCGATAAGTTTTCACTCTAATTCTTGTACGTTTTTTATCAATGCATGATTCTACACCTTTCTATCTTTCAAAACTCGATTTCTAACCGTGAAATCACCAAGATCTAAGTGTTCTTGGGTGATGTCATCATAGTGTTCTTCAAGAACACCAAACTTTGGCCTCATTCAACCATGAATAGCTTAGATCTAACCGGTTTCCACATAAACAAACTAAGATTTGTAAGAATCTTAACATTTCTATGAATAATTTCCAACTTTCTTCAACCTTTTACACTCAAAACCTTAAAACCAGTAGAAACGGAGCTTGAACCGGTTAACTAATCATTCTAACCGTTAAGAGGTTCAAGATCCGGATTCTAAATACAAGGTTCACCGATGATGGGTTAAACTCTAAACCGACGTTTCGCACCGTTCATCGGCCGGACTTAGGTGATTCCTGTCCGAGCCGAAGAACGAGTAGGAACGGAGGATATCATGGTTCAACTCGTTATCAAACTACCTCGATATGGCAACAAGTGAACAAACAGCCAAGTGTTAGATGAAAGGCCGACCAGGTCAGAAATGCTGGCCGAACGGCTAGGCTGTTCAAACAGCCCAGCCGATCGAACATACCAGCCGACCGGCCGGGCCAGCCGATCGGCTAGCACATGGTTCCACACTTTTCAATTTTTATTAAGTATACTATTGACGAAGTGATGTTCGATCGAATATGTTATTCGATCGGTAAACATTACTCTTCGGATTATGAGATACTATGCTTCAACACTTAATCGTTTTTACAACTCGTTCGTAGCATGGAGTGCCAGCCGATCGAACAGTCTGTTCGATCGAGTGACATTCTCTTGAGAACCACTTCTAAAGTTCCCAGCCGATCGGTTAAGCCGGCCGATCGAACGGACCGTTCGATCAATCGAACTGAAATGTAAGGACATTTTGGTGTTCTCATATACTACAACGAAAACTTCAAAAGTTCAAATCCTCAAACACAAACACACCAGAGGAAGAAACAATCCACTCGAATGGCCCAGCCGATCGAGCCTACAGGCCGATCGAACAGGACTGTCCAACCGGATATGCCAGCCGACCGAACAGCCCGTCCGATCGAACCTGTCGTTCGATCGACCAGCCTATTCGATCCATCCACATTTGTTTGCATTTCCACGTTACTCATTGTTGTGCTATCAAACTATTTAGGCTAACCTTACTCTCAGCGCTCCCTTCAATCCATAATCAATCACTGTGAGTATACTCGAACCCTTTTTGCTTTAGCACTTTTGGGTGTTACATACGTTACTTATCAAAATCACAACCGAACACACTATTCAAACTATTTGAACACTAACCGATTGCATGTATTACGTGATTAAATGTATGCTTGTTGTTATGTTTACACGTGGAATGCTTTCTACCTGCCTTAGCAACGTAGTACTATAGTTTGGACTCAGCACCCGTTCACACGGGGGTTGTTAAGGATAATTACTTGCATGATTTACGGTGGTGATCATGTATTGCGAACTGTCTCGGACAGTCAACCCGCAGTCGTTGGTATTGATAGGTCCATGTCGATAACTAACGTGCATCATTTCCCTCTGTGTACGTGCTGGTTATGCGTAAACTATTCGAACTCTACATGCTACTATCAAACTTGTATGCTCACCTTTACATTATATGTATTGACTTTATTTTAACGTATGTGACAGGTGCTTAGGATGCTTACTTGCTTTCTCTGCTGTGAAATCGAGGCTAGGAAAGAGTCTAGAAACCAAGACAATTTATTTTTATACGTTTAAATCTGAGTTGTCGGAACATGTTTTTGTTTGAAGAATATCTATGTCTGTAATAACTAAATTTATCTTATGGGTCACGGTATGGGACATGATATTTAAACTATTCGGTAATAATAGTTGTTATGGAATTTCTTTGAACAATCTGTTTCGCTCAGTGCCGCGCCCCGATGATTCCGCTATCGGTTGGGGTGTGACAGATTGGTATCAGAGCCATAACTATAGGGAATTAGGTTAGACACGACCTAGTCCGGGTCGCTGTCTTAGAGACCTAGACTATAGTTAGGAACCAACAGACCCAGTTTATGTGCTTATTCTGCAATCCTTCACTATCACTGCACTCGAATTTTCAATTAAAGTCAGGCGATTCGGTCAGGAATAGGTGTGAAAACCGCAAACTCCCGACTAAATTGACTGACTTATGACGATTTTATCCATTTACTCATGCTTAACCTAATATTTCCAATTACATATAAGGAGAATTATACCAAATCAGGAGTGAAACCCTCATTTTGATGAAAATTCTCCTTAAATTTTCTTAAAACAAGGAAGAAATTGCTAAGCCAAGGGGTGAAACCCTAACCTTGGCAGTTTGTTCTGGACTTTATTTATCTCACCAAGGCATTCGACGGACTCCAACGACCTGAACTCACAAGTATGACCTAAGGAATGTGTGTTGAATGTCCAAGAATCGAGGCAGAAACACGACCCTTAAGGCCGAAAGTGACGACAAGTCTACTGTGAATAGTCGAGCTGCCTTGGGTAGTCGATGTCTAGTAGCCGCAGACAATCTATCTCTCGATTTTATGTGTTTCGATTCTGAGAACCGCAACCGCATACTCTGATGACTCGTTGATTTTTATGTGTTTATGTGTGCTTTCCCTGTTTGTATTTATATTTTGGGATGTTATTCGATTTTGCTATCATTTCAACCCAACACACACGACTCGTACTGTTATTCTACCCCTAATCGATCCCCAGTTGCTGCAAACTAGACGACATTACGATATGATATGCTATACGACTAAGTTAGGATATACCATACTGTGCTACTCGATATGCCATACGCGATCGCTATACGAACGACACGCGAGCTTTGAATAATAGGATCTTGAGGCAGTCAGAATACTCTGTGTGCTTAGGAGAACTACGTGCTTAACTGCTCTGTGATTAAGTGGTTACATGCTTTTGTGTTTATGTGACCCTGTGCTTATGTGCTTCTGTGCTTACGTGTATCTGTGGCTATGTGCTTATGTGTGTACGTGATATGTGTTTCGACGTGATTCTAAGCTTTAGATAGTAGTAGACGTGTGAGGTGAGATTCGATTCTGTTGTGTCTGAGACCTACGACGATGTCTGTCGCAGACCATGTCGTCATCCGGACAACGAACTCCACTTACCCGCCAAGAAAAGAGAGACCGACGCCTCGCTGCTATCATCTCCAAGCAAGTGGCGAAAGCCGTGAGTGAGGTGTATGAAAATGCCAGCAAAACGTCTGAAGAATCCCGAGCTGAAAACCCTAAGGATTCAAGCAAGGCTGCTTTCAGCTTCAAGCAGTTCAAAGCATGCGGACCAAAAGAGTTCACTGGCGAAGATGGTCCTACAGCCATGTTTCACTGGTTCGACTCGGTCGAAGTCACTTTGCGCCAGAGCGGATGTCCTAAACATCTCCGCACTCTCAATGCTACAGGCGTCTTCCAGTCCCGTGCTCTAGACTGGTGGACGGCCGAACGAAACAAGCGTGGAAATGATGCAGCTTACGAGCTAACATGGGAGGAGTTGAAGGCAATTATGATCGACGAATTCTGCCCCCCTCATGAACGCCAAAAGCTGGAGGACGAATTCTGGGGAATCAAGCAGAAGGATGGAGACAACGCTGCTCTCACTGCTCGCTTCAAGCAGCTTAGCATCATATGTCTCGATCAAGTCAAGACCTCAGATCAAGCCATCAAGAAGTACATTCGAGCTCTACCCGACTGTGTAGCCGACTTTGTTCACGCCGCCAAGCCAGCAACGATCGAAGAGACTTACCTACTCGCCGCTGAGATCAACGACAAGCGAGTGAAGTCTGGTTTTTGGGAGAAGCAGACCAAGTCTCAGCACCAAGCCACTGCAGCACCCACCGACTCGTCTGCTCAATCCTCCAAGTCATCGAGAAGGAAGAAGAGGAACAACAACAACAGCTCCAGCAACAAGAGCTGTGCTGCCGCGACAAACGCCACTCATCTACAAGTTGTACCAGCTCAACTGCAGCAGCACCCTCGCTCAGCTCCAGTGATCAATGCACCGCCAGCGAAGCGTGCATACACAGGCCCTCACCCACTCTGCCCGACATGCTCGTATCATCACCCAGTGGGTCTAGCCTGTCGTTTTTGCGCTTACTGCAACCTCTACGGTCATTTCACTACGAACTGTCGCTATGGTCCCCGTCAAGCCCCAGTTCAAGCTACTGTCAACCAAGCTCTACTTCCCGCCCCTCAAGGCCAACAAGCAGCTCAAGCACCTGCAGTCAATGCTCGAGTCTGCTTTGCATGTGGTGACCCTAACCACTTTGCAAACAGGTGCCCGAACAGGGTGGTCAAGCAAGAGCCCCAGCAGCAACAGCAACAACAGCAGCCTCAGCAACAGTAGCAAGCAGCCCACGCCCGAACCTTCAACATCAATGCCCGTCAGGCTCAGGCGGATAACAACGTGGTTAATGGTACGTTCCTAGTGAATGGTATTTATGCATCATGTCTGTTTGATACTGGAGCCGATAACTGCTTTGTGTCATTTGAATTTGAGAAGCTCCTTAGTCGTAAGCGCTCTTATCTGCCCTCGTCATTCGAAGTCGAAGTCGCTATGGGAAGAACTATTGCCGTTAATTCTGTACTCCGTGATTGTACTCTCGAACTCAACAATCACATCTTTCCAATCGACCTTATTCCAATGCAACTCGGAAGCTTTGATGTCATAATAGGCATGGACTTTCTTCGCGAAAACCATGCTGAAGTTGTGTGCTTCGAAAAGATGATTCGATTCTCACTCGTGAATGGTGATTTATTGTGTGTATACGGTGAAACAGCGTCGAAAGGTCTCAAGCTTATGACGTGTATTCAATCCAGCAAGTATCTCTGCAAGGAATATCGAGCTTTCTTGGCCAACATTGTAGTAGCGGAGAAGGGAAAGAAAAAGAAAGTTGAAGTCAAAGACGTTCCAGTGGTTCGTGAATTTCCTCAGGTGTTCCCTGATGATCTTCCCGGACTACCACCAAGTCGTGATATCGACTTCCGCATCGACCTCATTCCTGGAGCTAACCCCGTTGCCAAAGCCCCTTATCGACTCGCTCCATCCGAAATGCGGGAACTCTCGAACCAACTCCAGGAATTACTCGAAAAAGGCTTTATTCGCCCAAGCACCTCTCCTTGGGGCGCGCCAGTCCTTTTCGTCAAAAAGAAGGACGGGTCGTTCCGGATGTGCATCGACTATCGGGAATTAAATAAGCTAACCATCAAGAACCGATACCCCTTGCCCCGAATCGACGATTTGTTTAATCAGCTACAAGGTGCATCATGTTTCTCGAAGATCGACTTACGCTCAGGCTACCATCAATTGCGGATCCAAGAGGAAGACATCCCCAAAACCGCTTTTCGAACCCGTTATGGCCATTACGAATTTGTTGTTATGCCCTTTGGTCTAACCAACGCACCCGCGGTCTTTATGGACCTGATGAATCGCGTGTGTAAGCCTTATCTTGACCGTTTCGTCATCGTGTTCATCGACGATGTCTTCATTTATTCCAAAACGAAAACCGAACACGCGCAACATCTATGTTTGGTTCTCGAGTTACTTCAGGGGAACCAACTCTATGCCAAGTTCTCCAAGTGCGAATTCTGGTTGGAGGAGGTTCAGTTTCTGGGTCACATCGTGAATAGTCAGGGTATCCATGTCGATCCTGCGAAGATTGAAGCTGTCAAAAGCTGGATTACGCCTAAGAACCCGTCAGAAGTTCGTTCTTTTCTCGGACTAGCGGGCTATTATCGACGATTCATTAAAGGATTCTCCAAGATCGTTGTGCCTCTTACCGCTCTTACGCATAAGGACAAGCCTTTTGTGTGGGGAAACGCACAAGAGACTGCCTTCCAAACCCTCAAGCATATGCTGTGCAACGCTCCGATTCTTACGCTGCCCGACGGAAGCGACAACTTCATTGTCTACTGTGATGCTTCTAACCTTGGTCTCGGCTGTGTCCTCATGCAGCGAGACAAGGTTATAGCCTACGCATGTCGTCAGCTCAAGATCCACGAGAAGAAATATACAACCCATGACCTCGAGCTAGGCGCGGTTGTCTTTGCATTGAAGATTTGGCGACACTACCTGTATGGCACTAGGTGTACAATCTACACTGATCACAGGAGTTTACAACACATCTTTAATCAGAGGGAACTTAATATGCGTCAACGCCGATGGGTAGAACTTCTCAACGATTATGACTGTGAGATTCGTTATCACCCAGCCAAGGCGAATGTGGTTGCCGACGCGCTCAGCAGGAAGAGTTACGTACTCAGTACCCGAAACATCCAAGCCTAGCACAATCTCGAAACCCTTATCCGCGAAGCTCAACATGCTTGCTTTAATGAGCGTACATTGAAGAAAGAGAGGATCTATCACGATGGAGCTCAGTTAGTAAGCAAATCCGATGGGATATTCTATTATCTGGACCGAATTTGGATCCCTAAACGGACCGATTTGCGAAAGATTATCATGAACGAAGCCCACAAATCCCGATACTCCATTCATCCCGGCGCTGACAAGATGTACCAGGACCTGCGTTATAAGTACTGGTGGCCGGGCATGAAAAGGGATATCGCCCTCTACGTTGGAAGTTGCTTAACTTGCGCAAGAGTCAAGGTTGAACATCAAAGACCTTCTGGCTTACTCGAACAACCGCCGATACCTATATGGAAGTGGGAGAGTATAGCTATGGATTTCATAACAAAACTCCCGCCCACGCCATCAGGTCACGACAGTATTTGGGTCATAGTCGATCGTCTAACGAAATCAGCCCACTTTTTGCCGATACGAGAAGACTATAAGGTGGAGCGACTAGCCCAAATCTACACCGACGAGATCATTCGTAATCATGGTACGCCTCGTGACATCATTTCAGATCGTGACGCTCGGTTCACTTCGCGATTGTGGGAAACGTTTCAAGCGGCCCTTGGTACGTCGCTTAATCTGAGTACTGCATTCCATCCTCAAACCGACGGACATACTGAAAGAACGATCCGTACTCTTGAAGACATGCTCCGAGCGTGTGTCATATATTTTGGTGGTAGTTGGAACAAGCACCTGCCATTGGTAGAATTCTCGTATAATAACAGCTATCATGCCAGCATCCAAATGGCACCTTTCAAGGCTTTGTATGGTAGAAGATGTCGATCGCCCATTGTGTGGCATGAGATCGGTCACTCGCAACTAACCGGTCCCGAGATTCTACAAGAAATGACTGACAAAATCCACCAGATTCAAGACAACCTGGTGAAAGCTCGGAACAGACAGAAAAGTTACGCCGATAAAAGACGCAAGCCCCTTGAATTTGAAGTTGGTGACTACGTACTCCTAAAGGTATCACCTTGGAAGGGTGTAGTCCGATTCGGCAAGAAAGGGAAACTCGCGCCTCGATATGTTGGACCTTTTAGGATTCTGGAAAGGATCGGAAAAGTCGCCTACAGACTCGAACTACCAGAGGAACTCAGTAACGTCCACCCGACTTTCCACGTCTCTAACCTCCGAAAATGCCTTGCTGATCATGATCTAATCATACCACTCGACGATCTTCAGGTCAACGAAACCGTGCACTTCGTGGAAAAGCCTGTCGAAATCATGGATCACCAAACGAAGCAACTCAGGCGCTCTCGCATCCCGATCGTGAAAGTCCGATGGGAAGGCAAACGAGGCGCGGAGTTCACTTGGTAACTCGAAAGCGACATGAAGGCCAAGTACCCGCAGTTGTTTAAATAAATAGATCTGAAGCATCAAATTGGTAAATCACGGCGTTGTGAAGCCTTCGACTTAATTTCGGGACGAAATTCCCTAAACAAGGGGAGGCTGTAACACCCCGTGTTTTCGAATGTCAAAGTTAAAGTCAAAGTCCAAGTCAACTTTGACTTCTATGACTGTTAATGTTTCTTTTTACTTTTGTATTATGTGGAGTAAGTGTTTTATATATATGAAATGATCGAATGTTTAATCAATGCGACCGATTTACGACTGTGAATAGTAGGAAGTAACAATGCGATAAAGTTAATCAATCAATAATCAAGCTAATCGATCAATCAATCAAACACGAGACTCGAAATATGCGAACTCCGGTATTGTTATACGTGTGTGTGTGCCTTATGTGTTACCTGTGCGTGCTTTACTTGTATGTTTGGTGTGGTATTCAAGCGAATCAATCGAAAATCGAATCGAAACTCGAAAAGCAATCGAACTCAATCGAAACCGGCATCGAAACGTGACTTATAGAAGATTGTATGTTAGATATAGTAGTTGGGACTGAAAGTAATTTGACTAGGAACTCTATCGTATTCGTATCATCGTCCATCGAAATCGAAACATCGAAAATCGTCGCGAAATACTCAAGGTGGGTCGCGGATTGAACAGGAGGCATCCTGATCGAACAGGCCAGCCGATCGGCTAGCATCTTCCTAGCCGATCGAGCAGCCCATTCGATCGGAGCTCCTGGCCGATCGGCTGCCACTTTCCTCTTTTGGAGCCTATAAATAGGGCTGTCATTGTCACACTTTCCATTTTCGGAAAGCTGTAACCGAACCAGCCTTCTTCTTCACCTTTTCTCAGATTTCTCTCAACTCCGGTAAGTTTTCACTCTAATTCTTGTACGTTTTTATCAATGCATGATTCTACACCTTTCTATCTTTCAAAACTCGATTTCTAACCGTGAAATCACCAAGATCTAAGTGTTCTTGGGTGATGTCATCATAGTGTTCTTCAAGAACACCAAACTTTGGCCTCATTCAACCATGAATAGCTTAGATCTAACCGGTTTCCACATAAACAAACAAAGATTTGTAAGAATCTTAACATTTCTATGAATAATTTCCAACTTTCTTCAACCTTTTACACTCAAAACCTTAAAACCAGTAGAAACGGAGCTTGAACCGGTTAACTAATCATTCTAACCGTTAAGAGGTTCAAGATCCGGATTCTAAATACAAGGTTCACCGATGATGGGTTAAACTCTAAACCGACGTTCCGCACCGTTCATCGGCCGGACTTGGGTGATTCCTGTCCGAGCCGAAGAACGAGTAGGAACGGAGGATATCATAGTTCAACTCGTTATCAAACTACCTCGATCTGGCAACAAGTGAACAAACAGCCAAGTGTTAGACGAAAGGCCGACCAGGTTAGAAATGCTGGCCGAACGGCTAGGCTGTTCAAACAGCCCAGCCGATTGAACATACCAGCCGACCGGCCGGGCCAGCCGATTGAACATACCAGCCGACCGGCCGGGCCAGCCGATCGGCTAGCACATGGTTCCACACTTTTCAATTTTTATGAAGTATACTATTGACGAAGTGATGTTCGATCGAATACGCTATTCGATTGGTAAACATTACTCTTCGGATCATGAGATACTATGCTTCAACACTTCTAAAGTTTGATCGAGTGCCAGCCTGGAGTGCATGGTTCCACACTTTTCAATTTTTACAACTCGTTCGTAGCATGGAGTGCCAGCCGATCGAACAGTCTGTTCGATCGAGTGACATTCTGTTGAGAACCACTTCTAAAGTTCCCAGCCGATCGGTTAAGCCGGCCGATCGAACGGACCGTTCGATCGATCGACCTAAAAGGTAAGGACATTTTGGTGTTGTCATATACTACAACTAAAACTTCAAAAGTTCAAATCCTCAAACACAAACACACCAGAGGAAGAAACAATCCACTCGAATGGACCCGCCGATCGAGCCTACCGGCCGATCGAACAGGACTGTCCAACCGGATATACCAGCCGACCGAACAGCCCGTCCGATCGAACCTGCCTTTCGATCAACCGGCCTATTTGATCCATCCACATTTGTTTGCATTTCCACGTTACTCATTGTTGTGCTATCAAACTATTCAGGCTAACCTTACTCTCAGCGCTCCCTTCAATCCATAATCAATCACTGTGAGTATACTCGAACCCTTTTTGCTTTAGCACTTTTGGGTGTTACATACGTTACTTATCAAAATCACAACCGAACACACTATTCAAACTATTTGAACGCTAACCGATTGCATGTATTACGTGATTAAATGTATGCTTGTTGTTATGTTTACACGTGGAATGCTTTCTACCTGCCTTAGCAACGTAGTACTATAGTTTGGACTCAGCACCCGTTCACACGGGGGTTGTTAAGGATAATTACTTGCATGATTTACGGTGGTGATCATGTATTGCGAACTGTCTCGGACAGTCAACCCGCAGTCGTTGGTATTGATAGGTCCATGTCGATAACTAACGTGCATCATTTCCCTCTGTGTACGTGCTGGTTATGCGTAAACTATTCGAACTCTACATGCTACTATCAAACTTGTATGCTCACCTTTACATTATATGTATTGACTTTATTTTAACGTATGTGACAGGTGCTTAGGATGCTTACTTGCTTTCTCTGCTGTGAAATCGAGGCTAGGAAAGAGTCTAGAAACCAAGACAATTTATTTTTATACGTTTAAATCTGAGTTGTCGGAACATGTTTTTGTTTGAAGAATATCTATGTCTGTAATAACTAAATTTATCTTATGGGTCACGGTATGGGACGTGATATTTAAACTATTCGGTAATAATAGTTGTTATGGAATTTCTTTGAACAATCTGTTTCGCTCAGTGTCACGCCCCGATGATTCCGCCATCGGTTGGGGTGTGACATACATATCCCGTTCCTGAACGCTAAACTCAGATATAGCTTTTTCAACTTGTAAATCAGTCCGTGGCAAGACATACTTCTTCAAAATACACTCCCATGACCTCAAATGGTTTGCCTGAACCCAGTTTTCGAACCTATCTTTCCATCCGTAATACTCCTCAATGCTCATTAGTTTCGGGGGTTTTTGAGTAGTTCATGTCTCGTTTTCCAAATTCATGGCTTGAGCAATGACAGCCGGAGTAGTCGGTGTAGCAAATGCGTTGTAAAAATCGTTATCCATGATTTGGTAGCACGTATTTCAAAAACAGTTGCTTTCAAGCGAAATTACTCAGATAAACAATTCAAGTGAAATAGGCAAACATTCTCGAGCGAAATCACCCAATATGTAATTTGAAGCGAAATCACAACACACACTGGAGCGGAATCAGAAGTTTTGGTTGTCTGGAGCGGAATCAACCAGCATTTTGGAGCGGAATCTCAGAAATTTTGTAGTCTGGAGCGGAATTAACAAGTATGTTGAAGCGAAATCACCAGTTTGGCAGCCTGGAGCGGAATCAGTAATAATCTTTGGAGTGGAAACACTCAGAACCTGTACCCCGGAG
Organism: Helianthus annuus; assembly: GCF_002127325.2. Classification (NCBI taxonomy): domain Eukaryota; kingdom Viridiplantae; phylum Streptophyta; class Magnoliopsida; order Asterales; family Asteraceae; genus Helianthus; species Helianthus annuus. The sequence goes on along the minus strand of NC_035448.2, from coordinate 51,795,502 downwards.
CGGAATCAGTCATAAAACTCGAGCGAAATCAGAAACTGTCCAGTTCGAGCGGAATCAGTTCGGGGGTCCATTTTGTCCATTTTTACTGTGAATTTTAGTCTCAAACTTTCAAGGCTTTGTTCATAGTCACTTATACACAGTCTGTGAAAAATTGATCAGGTTTTGACCGTTAAATTTTCCTGAACTGATGAAAGAAGGTGTAGAATATAGAAAAAGTAATCAAAATCAGCTGTAAACTGCAGAACTCCTCCTCCTGAGCTCTGATACCAATTGTAGGATCGTGCGATTGACCCGAACGAGTCGTTCAGAGAGGTTCTGATCTATTTCAGGTGCGGAAAACAAGAAATAGACTTAGTAACAACTAGCAATTCACTTTAAACTCTGATTATATTGATTTGGCAACGAATACAATCAGTCCTCACACCGGCAGCACCTCGGTATGGAATTCGACAATCTCTTCTATGATTTCACTCCAGGCCGACTATATATAGTGGCCTTGATTCACCTCGAAATAACACAAGACCTGTTGGAGCGGAATTAGCAAGAATGTGATTTCGCTTGAAACTATTTCGGACGGAATCAATTACATATGCAGGTTCGAGCGGAATCAACTTAAACTATTCTAAACTTTCTTATTTTCTCGTACAACGTGCCCTGATCTATTCTATCTAGTCTAAGACTCGATACAAGACGAAGTCGACAGATGCATGCACTAACAATGACTATTATTTAAGTTGAAACTGTACAGCATGCTGCACAACTCCAACAGTTCCGAGATTTCAACTCCAGCCAATATATTCCTATTCCAAGCCCAAACATACCTAGGCCTAGCGACCGACCCACTGTTTCTGATGTTTATCCGATCAATGACCTTGCATCTCTTCTCTTTTCCAATTTAAAAAGCTCAAAGAACTTATCTTTAAGAGGCTCATTGCACAGCCACGGATCAAGCCAGAAAGAAGTGTCTTCCCCATTTCCAACTTTGCTTTTAAAAAAGTTTCTTAAAGGAATCCCGACGATAGATGTTATAAAAAGCACATTTGCAATATTACACCACACCCCACCCATCGATTTTCTAGCAGGAATAAACTCCCAGCAAAGTCTCGTATTATGGATAGCTTCAACGACTCTCGTCCATAATATGTTCTTATCCGATTTAAATCTCCATCCTCATTTCGCTAAAAGCGAAGTATTAATACTTTTGAGCTTGCTAAGATCTAGCCCTCCACAATCTTTTAGTAAAGTTACCATGTTCCAAGCCACCCAATGGAGCTTATAGTTAACTTCATCACCTCCCCACAGGAATCTCCTTATTTTTTATTCCAAATCATTAATAACCTTTACAGGGGCCTTATATAGAGAAAAATAATAACTGGATAAGCTCTCAAGAACGACCTTTATAAGGGTAACCCTACCTCCAATAGACAATTGAAAGGCTTTCCATTCGGATAATCTCGTCTCGAAAATATCATACACCGGGCTCCAGTTTGCAACCCGATTCATGTTTGCCCCGACATTTAAACCAAGATAACTAAAAGGAAACTCCCCTGCTCTACACCCGATAAGAGACGCCATATCTTCTAATTCGGCCGACCCCACTCCAATAGCAAAAATATTAGACTTAGCAAGATTAATCTTGAGCCCCGAGCATATATGAAAAATACGAAGAATACGAACCACATTCGAAATACCCTCCTTTGACCACTCACCGAGAATGATCGCATCGTCCGCGTACAATAGATACTAAATATTCGGTCCGTCGTTATGAGTTTTAAAACCATCAATAGCTCCCTCCTTCTTAGCCTTATCTAACAAATACGATAGAACTTCCATGACCAAGATGAAAAGAAACAGAGAAATAGGATCTCCTTGCCTCAAACCTTTGAAACACTGGAACTCAAAAGTGTCAAATCCGTTCACAAGCACAAACGATCTCGCGGATTTCAGAATACCCTTAATCCAAAGACACCACCGATCTGGAAATCCCATTTAAGCCATAGTCGATATCAGGAAATTCCAATTTACGTTGTCATACGCCTTTCAAAGTTGATTTTTAAGAAAAACCTTTTTTTGTGCTTTTTTTCCCACCTAGAGATTTCGTTGATGATAAGAGGACCGTCCAAAATGTAGTTCCCTTTCAAGAAAGCTGATTGAGAGTCCGAAATAATCGAACCAATCACTTTCTTCAAACAATTAGCTAGCACCTTTAACATAACCTTACTAATTATCCCAATTAGATTTATAGGTCTTTAATTATTTAATTCCATCGGGTCTTTAATTTTGGAATTAAAGTAATAAAAGAAGATGTACAACCCACACTAAGTTCCCCACGGTCGAAAAAATAATCTAAATAAATATCATTTGGTTATTCTTCTTTAACTATACTATACTCTTATTTTAATAGTTATAATACTTAAGATGCTTTGAAATTTTACAATTAGACCTACACTTTATATAATTTTTCCGGCTAAGTTATTCTTCTTTAACTATTGTTTCGACTAAGTTATCCTTTTTTTATGATAATGTTTTACGTAACACTCCATAACGCGCTTGCATGGTTCAAAATACACCTATTTTTAGTCCGGTTTAATGGTCCCGTCGCAGCGCACAGATCTTAGAACCTTCAGAATCAACAACCCACCGCAACGTAGTGAAATATAAGTTGTAAAATGATAGAGATGGTGAATAGGTAGAGAGAATGAATTGGTTTTAATGGTTTATTAATTATATTTAATCGATTTTTATTAAAATTAAAAGAGTCCAAACGACCATTAAAACATTCAAATTCATTCACACATCTTCGGCTTGTACAACCCACATTCGCTACCCGAACACCCCTACCTGACGGACTAACGCTGGTCTTTACCGACCAGGTTGGGGCTACTCGAGATGAAAACGAAAAGCGGGCCAACATTCACACCCCAATACTTCGAGTTGGGTTTACATCAGGCTGCCAGCCCAGCATTTGCGTCATGTGCTAGGGTAAATAATTTAACTGAAAGCCTATTATGTTAATTAATTCAAATTTAACATGGGCCTGATAGCCCAGCCCAAAGTCGAAACTACAGCTTAAATTCACAAATTCCTCCAAACCCTAACAGATTCAATCTTGCAGTCTCTCTCTCTCACTAGAAAGCTAGGGTTTGTCTCACCATGGCGGCAGCTCCACCAAACTCTGTTCAATGCTTCGGCCGGAAGAAAACCGCCGTCGCCGTAACTCACTGCAAGGCCGGCCGCGGCCTGATCAAGATCAACGGCGTTCCAATCGAGCTCGTTCAGCCGGAGATTCTCCGTTACAAGGCGTTCGAACCGATCCTTCTTCTCGGCCGCCACAAGTTCGCCGGAGTTGACATGAGGATCCGCGTCAAAGGCGGAGGTCACACCTCTCAGATCTACGCCATCCGTCAGAGTATTTCGAAAGCGCTTGTTGCGTATTACCAGAAGTTTGTTGATGAAGAATCGAAGAAGGAGATTAAGGATATTTTGGTAAGGTATGACAGGACTCTGCTTGTTGCTGATCCGAGACGGTGTGAGCCGAAGAAGTTTGGAGGTCGTGGTGCTCGTGCTAGGTTCCAGAAGTCGTACCGTTGAACACAGAGTAATATTATTATGTTTTTGTTCCGTTTTGAAGTGTTTTGAGACTTTTGGTATGTTTAATTTTGCTCTATTGCTGTTATGACTGTGTTTGGATCGTTTATGCTTCTTTTTTTATAAAATTTATTAGGTTTAAACTTGATTATTGCTATGCTATTGCTTTTTTGTTGAGATGTTATGTTTTTACATTTTATTTATCAGTTTTATGCTGTTTCTGTCTTGTTTGTGTTATTTGAGATTAACTGATTAAGTAACACTTGTGAGTGTGCATGTGGTGCTGGAAATGTGAGCAAGTAGGTGTGTTGCATTGAATAACACTCAACTATAGAGATGCTACTTAGCATTAATACTTTTTAGAGTATGTATTGGTTGCTACAAGCTGTGTCCTGTGAATGCAGTGGTATTGTTTATGATACTGTGTAGCATTTTGTTTCTGAATGCAGGAATAGTTTTGATTAAATCCTTTTGTGAATTCGTTGTAAGCTCTATAATAGATTGAGGTTTTATCAGATTTCAAGTTAGTTCGGTCATTTTTTTGTTCTTTGACCTTCTCATTTTCAACCTTTTTTGTTGAATTCATTTAGTTATCATTTTGTTATATTCTTTATTTTTTTAGATTTTTAGATATTAAATCTAAGGATAACAAAATAAAATATTATATTCAGTAAGTGAGACATATGTTTGGGACTGTCACGAGGTGAACCTGAGTCAGTGCAGTGATTTCGAGCCACAGATAGACCTAACCCACAAGTTAAAACCGAGATGCTATGTTGTTTGAGCTTTCTTTTCAACTCTGTTTGCTCATAGCTGGATTACTCACTCATTTGGAGACTTGTAAGGGATGTTAAATATCAGGGTCCTTTTTCCACACTCTCTCGACCTGTCTATTTGCCGTTTTAGATCTCTGTAGAAAGCAAATAATGTCTTTACTCTGTATAAGTTTTTGACACTTGAAACCATGTTGCTTTACAATCACACTGAATCATAGCAACTTCATTGACAAGATGGCTACCAACAACTCATATCTTAGCCAAAAAAGGAGCAAGTTAATAGCAATTATGTAGTGTATTTAAAAAAACAGTGCGGTTAGTGAAAAAAGCAGTAGCAAGAACAAGTTATAGCATGCTCCAAAAATAGAGTATACGGGTTTGATTTGATGCAAAGAATGAGTTTAGCAGTCTAGATTAGGTTAATTGCTCTTGCAATAGATTAGACCAACTAGGCAAAGTATGTTAGGATGGTGAAGGTTCATCGGATTAGACATATATACTAGTTTCGTTACGTTTTACATCTAAACACGCACACGCACACACACTCTCTCTCTATTGCTTTATTTAACTCTCCATTAGGCTACTTAAGAAAGCGTAGTGTAGGCTCAAAATCCTTGATTTACTTCCGAGCTGCTACTGCTTAATAAACAAACTTAAAAGTTGAATTCATGACATATTCTGTTTGCATGTAAATCATAAATAGAGAAAAAACAATCAATTTTTTTTGTGAATATATAGTGTATCGAGTCTGTTGGAGTTCTAATTTTTTTTTAAATTTTTTTACATAACAATCAAAAGTAGTTTGCTTGCTTAGTGTTTTTGCTATGGTGGCTACTTGAATGAAATTTCCATTGACATTAAAACATTAGCTACATTGACAAAATTCTACAAGAGGAAGGTCACCAGAAATAAAATGGTCTTTCCTTAAGGTGAGGTAAATCAAACTGCTTCTACGTTTTAAAATATGGTACAATATTTAGAGGCATTTACTTTAGCAAGCTCAAAAATATATATACATTTTTGCAAAATTATAAGAAAATGTAATGTTTTATTTTACACTAAAGCATCATTTATAAATTGAGCTCGTAGTGAACCCATAAGCTGATCTCACGAGTGATGAGATCTTTGGATTCCTCATACTATTAGAACCACATGATCCAACGAGTAGTTTTTCAACTATGATTTGATCAGAGGGATATTTTCTCCGTATGCATGCTTTTGATTAACATTTCTCATCGCTTTAAATAATGATTCTCTATAAAAGTACCCTACAAGATCAAAATTATCCTAAAGATCATATGTACAGTAATTTTGATAATCCACAACAAATATGTTGACTTTAGTGTCGAAGGTTGGTTGATCCTCTTGGCCGCGATCGCCTTCTAACGACTTGAAGCAAGATTTAGGGACACAGAGAACAAAACCACACGGTCCACTAAGATCTAAGTAGCTAGGTTTGGCTAGCAATGCACTTTTAATCACCTTAAGGAGCTAGAGTTCATACCAAAAACATGGTTGTGAAAATCCAGACTAGTCTCCGACTAGTATTCGATTAATCGCTAGTCCCAGGTTCACCGAGTAATTTTTATCTAATCGGTCAATTAATCAATAGGCGGTAACAATGGTCAAATCCAGTTCTAATTGACCAACAATCGGTGACATTCTAGCGATTCCGGCCAGATTTTTTTTATCAGAACTTGTTGATTCAGGCAGCTAATCCTATATGCTTGAAAATATGGGTTGACGAAGGTGTTAAAACATGTATACTTAAAAAATACATATAAAAATGTGTGTATTTATAAAAAACTGAAAATAACATATAAAATCCCAATCTGATTAATACCTATTAATCCCGATTAAGCACTAGACTGTTTCCCACCGGCCCACTAGTACCTAACAATTCTTACAACCTCCCTAAAAATAGCTTCTCCATTTCGATAGGTTAACAAAAATTGGTCCTACAAGGGGTCAAAGGACCGGTATAACTTCTGGTTCCGGCTATTCTTATCCTCTATGGGCTTGGTCATAACAGATGATACTGTAACTAATAATTTTTTTTTTCAATTCATTTTCAAGTGAAAGTCAACCTGTTTATCTATATGCCTAGCACGATGATGAATTGGTAAAAGAATAATTGTCAAATCTATGCAACTGGTATATATTTATTTGTCATCGTCATATAATATATGTATCCATGCATGATGGATGTCATTTGTACTTTGCCTCTTTCTATTCTTCAACCATTCATCAATATCACTTGCGCGGATCTTAAAATTCAGGGGTATCCCATTTTTTTTTTACTGTACATTCATGTACATTTAGGGGTAATTTACACTTAGCCGAGAAAGTTAAAGGGTAATGCACCCTCTAGCATACACATAGATCCGCCCCTGCTGATCAATGACGATTGGCAAAATCATCTGCTGTACCATAACCGCGTTATCAAACCTCCTTCATACTTTGCTATTCTGTGTCACCACCTGCCTCACTTCAGTAATACTCAAAGCATTAAAAATCCCTGGGGCGGCACTATACTTTGCAATCAAGCGAATTGGCTGTCTCATTAGATGTTTTCTTGAGGATCTTTCGGTTTTCGTTGTGAAGTTGATTTTAAAAGGCATACATATGACTGTTGGTTTATTCTTTAATCTTTTAGTAGAGATCGTTTGTAGGTCATCCGCCATCACTAATGTGGCAGGCAGATGGTTGTTTAAGAAAATAACGTCGGAGTTGATGGAACTATTGGTCTGTTTATGGAAGATTCTGTTGAAGGCCGTTCGTTTCTTCCTTAACCTTGTGATAGACGCGGTTTCTTTGTTGGTTGGCGCCATCATGACAATCGCCAAAGAGTTGAAGCAGAAGTTGACGTCGGCTTTTGATCAGTTGATGAAACAATGGAAGAGATTGATAGATTTTCTCGACTACCTTCGGAAGTATGTTCCGGAGATTTTGGAGGAGATAAAGAAACATGTTGAGTTAATCTACAATAATATGGTAGATAATGTTTCTAGGTTTGTGGATGAAGTCATGGAGGCAGTAGAAGAGTTGAAAGAAATGATAAAGTTGGCTATTGATGATTTGATTAAACAATTGGTGGCTGTGATCGACTACATTCGGGAGTATATTCCGGTGATTTTGGAGGCGATAAGTAAGCTTGTGAACGAGGTCATGGCGGCGGTCGAAGAGTTGTTACAGAAGATGACCAAGGCTTTTGAAGAGTTGATGAAAGTATCGAGGAGCATAATTAAGAATGTCTATGTATTGTTTAGTATTGTGGTGGAGGTTTTTTGGTTGGTGGCCGGAGAGTTGGTGGCGAAGATGGAGCTGGCTTTTCCGGTGATTTTGAGGGCGTTGGTAACATTGGTGATTTATTATATCATCGTGTGGTAGAAGTTGTGGTAAAGAAGGTGTTCTTAGGCTGTGGAATCTTTGATTTCAGTCTATGGGGTTTTGGCATTTTTTTCCCTCTTATGTGTTCACAAAGGGGTAGGGGCGTCCATCACTCACCACTCACTCATCACTCACAACATCCAATCAATTTCCGTCATGTCATCGAGCTTTATTCCATCACTAGTGATGGTTTTTAGTGGAAATGCCCATCACTCACCATACACTATCAAAATCATTAACAAAAAAAAAAAAAAAAAAAAACAAAACTAAATTGCATGTTCTTCACGCATGAAAATCTCAACGCGTTTTAAAATTGACGAGTGATAAAAAGGGGTGGCGGCGGTGTTCCCTTGCATTCCACGAGTGATGGAGGTGCCATCACGGAGCGCCCCGTGCCCCCTAACAGTTGTAATTTTTTTAATCATTTTTATATAAACCCATTAACTCCATCCAGAAATGTGAGTTAAGGGGGTGTTTACTTTGGAATTGCTTAATTTAGTGACTTATTAGCTTATTGACTTTTTGAAAAGTTAAAAGGTGTTTTTTTTGAAAGGCAACCTTATATTAACAAGAAACCAGGCCAAACAAGAAACAAACAAGCAAAAAATTGCATACAGAAGCTAAAATTTAGCCAGCTATCACATTCTAATGTAACCGATTTTGTGCGATGTTTGATCCAAAGGAATCCAAATGTCTACAAGTTATCCAAAATGCTCCCAATAACTATCCTTTTAGACCGAAAAATAGCTTCGTTTCTGTATCTCCAAATGAGCCAGCATGCCAAAACGAACACAACATTTATCGCTTGTTTTTTTTTTTAACTCGGATCCACTGACGAAACGATGTGCTTCCAGGATATCTTGAAGAGAAAAGGCAAAAACCTGAGGGATACGGCACCACGACGAGATCCGCTGCCAAAGAACCACGACCACGTAACAGGAGATCATTAAATGGTCAAGAGTTTCCTCCGCCTTGTTGCAAAGAGGGCAAAAAGTCGAGTTCACCCCTATGCCTTTTCTGGCCAAGGCGGTCTTCGTTGGGAACCGATTAAGATGAAGACGCCAACAAAAAACGTTCACTTTTTTAGGAAGCCAGTTATTCCAAAGACCCACCTCGACACTTGAAGATGAAGAAGCAGAACTGAGAAGACAACGCATAGATTTAACAGAGAACCGACCATCAGAACTAGGCGCCCAAATCCAAGTATCAGGCTGAGAGCTAAGCTGAACCGAAGACAAAATTGTGATACAAGCTTGAAGTTCGTTGAGCTCCGAATGACTAGAGGACTGTACAGTCCAGTCCCTGGTTAACTGTAGAATGCCATTCAAAAAGTCCAACCGATCATTGATGTGACAAAGTTTGAGACGATCGAGCCTCAAAATTGAAGGAAACAAAGATTTAAGGCTAGAGTCCCCAACCCAAACATCCAGCCAAAATCTAAACGAAGACCCGTCACCGCGAACCACTTTAATAAAGTTGCCCAAAGATAAATTCCTAGGCCTGAACACGCAGTCGAGTTTTATGATGTTACTCCACACACCTGTTCGACCCGATTTTGCTGGAAGAAATTCCCAGCGCCTAGGAGAAAAATGTAACCCATGAACGACCCTTATCCACAACCTGTTTTGCTCAGTTTGAAACCGCCAACCCCACTTAACATGAAGACTTCAGTTAAAATCTAGCAAAGTCCCCAACCCGAGACCGCCCACATTCAAAGGGCGAGTGACATTTTGCCATTTTACCCAAGCCATCTTGGATCTTTCCATAGAGCCTCCTGACGACGGGCCTATGGGTTGCCCCATTTACCCGTCTTGGGCTACTATCGCGTGGGCCCAACAGGATATAAGCCCAACAACAGCTTACCTTGCCCATTAAGGTTTTCCTTACATAAAATGGGCGGGAAACTAGGATCAGAGGACGCAGGCAACATTTAATGCCTGTTTAGAAAAGGATCTTTGGCTGGAAAATGTACTTCCTAGCCGGAAACATTAAATGAGGCTGCCATCTTACCGTTGGGGGTCAGACACGTGTCTGAGCCCCCCAAAGACTCTCGGAACCTGTGGGATCATCTCCTTAAAATATCTCACATGGAGGGAGATAAGGTCTCGGGGTTATATAAGGGGAAGAAAGGATGATCATAGGACAAACTTGGAGGTATTACATTAAAAGCCCTCTCATTTATTCCGACCAGGATTCTCTTACATTAAACACACACACACACACATTTATTAGATTCACACCATAGAGGAACATTCCGGTGATCATATTCATCGGAATAAACTCCTCTAATCCTCCGGCAAGTTTACTTATTCTCACGCCGGAGCTTGGTCACGGATCCCCCTCCCGGGGTCCTCCGTGACGAGGCTAACGGTTTACTTTTTTGTAGTTACGAAGGCTGGGATATCTTGACGTCAGCGAAGACCCATTGAACCTCATCAGGGATTTGGGTATTCGACATTGGCGCCATCCATGGGACCACAGTCTAAATGGTGTTCCCACTTCCGAAAACCCGACGTTAAGATAACCCATTTTACAAAGAGCAACATGACAACTCCTCCCAGCTCGCGTACCATTCAGACGGTACAAAACGATCATGATAAGGTCACAATGGAAGACATAACCCATGAGGAAGAGAAGGAGAACCAAGTGGAATTTCTGGAAAGGGAGGAAGCCATTACTCCAGACTTCGTCGCTATGCACAGGGAAACGTTGAAAAAGCATCTCAAAGATTTAGAAAGACAAGAAAAGCTTGACAGCCTCAGGGCTAGACTGTCCTTCGACACACCTTCCAACCAGGAAGGGGTGGATCCACAAAACAAAGGCAGTGGAAAGGACCCACTTGAAACTTTCATGACGGCTCTTAGACAGATGTCATCAGAAGAGAGAGAGAGGATCTCATCACAGGAAAGAAACAAAAAGAAAAAGGAAAAGAAAAGGAAAACCAAGGCGGCGATGGTCTGGATCAACCCTACCTCCCTAGGGACTTAGCTGAAATTTCAAAGTTCACTAGAAGAATTGCCGAAGTGCCCATGCCCCCTAAGACAAAACTACCTCCAAACTTCGACAGGTATGATGGAACTAGAGATCCTGAGGATCATCTCCATGCCTTCAGAGGTGCTGGGCAGCTGGGACGATGGCCCATGCCAGTTTGGTGCCACATGTTTGTGCAGACCCTGACGGAGGGAGCCAGGCTCTGGTTTGACAGCCTTCCCCCCGGAGGGATTGACAGCTATGAAGAGCTAAGTGAAAAGTTCCTGAGGAACTTTGGTCAGCAAAGAAAAGTGGTCAAGAACCTAAACGAAATCTTGCATATAAGGCAGAGGGACAATGAGCAAATAGATCAGTACATGGAGAGGTTTGTCAAGGAAAGTATGAACATCAAGGACGTCCCGGAGGTCATGAAGATCAGCAGTTTCATCAACAGGTTAAAACATGCACAACTACGCGAGAAGCTGGGGGAGGAGTTCCCGCACTCGTTTGACAATCTCATGGACAGAGTCAGAGCCTTTGTCAGGGGCAAGGACACAGTCAACAAAGCTAAAGAGATGGACACCCCACCCCGAAGGGCCAATCCAACTGCAAAACCTCCTGAAAAAGGTACACTTTATTCAAGAAAACCAGCTTTTGATAGAATGTTGCATGATAGGACGAGGCCATTGTATTCCCCATATAGGCCTCGAGGGAGAGGCCCATCCCCCTACTATGATAGCTTCACCCCCCCTCACCAAAACCCCAAGTGAAATACTGGCTACTGAGAGGGTAAAGAGCTCCTTCCCAAGATCGCCACCCATAAAACCCGGGGCAAAGGCACAACCGAACGAGTATTGTGACTTCCACAAGGGATTTGGTCACAAAACTGATGATTGCATGTACCTAAAGAGGGAAATAGAGGCCGCGGTGAAAACGGGTAAACTGGCCCATTTGATTAAAGAGATTAAGGAAGGAGGAGGGGATCGCAAAGGGAAAGATGTGCGGGAGCATGGAAGGGCAGATGTAGACATGATCCGAAGGAGGAATGAATTTGATACCACCAGAAGTGTAAAGGCTAGGATTATGGGCTATCACACCCCAACCGATGGCGGAATCATCGGGGCATGGCACTGAGCGAAACAGATTGTCCAGAAGTTTCCATAACAATTATTATTATTATTATTATTATTATTATTATTATTATTATTATTATTATTATTATTATTATTATTATTATTATTATTATTATTATTATTATTATTATTATTATTATTATTATTATTATTCAATTTATATAATACGTCCCATACCGTACCTCAAATAGCAAACAAATTATTACAGATAAAATCTAGTCAAATATTCTGTTCCGACAACTCAGATTTAAATATAAATATTGTTTATCTATGTCTAGAGACTCAAGCAGCAAGATCTACAGACAACTATGCTCTAGACTTTTATTCTAGCTTCGCCTCCCTAGCAGATAAGCATCTTAAACACCTGTCACATACGTTAAAATAAAGTCAATACACAAAATGTAAAGGTAAGCATACAAGTTTGATAATAGCATATAGAGTTCGAAATAGTTTACGCATAACCAGCACGTACACAGAGGAAAAAGAAGCATGTTAATTATCGACATGGATCTATCGATACCAATGACAGCGGGTTGACTGCTCGAGGCAGTTTGCAATACATGATTACCACCGTAATCCATGCAAGTAATTGTCCTTAACAACCCCCGTGTGAACGGGTGCTGAGTCCAAACTATAGTACTATCGTCGTTAAGGCAGGTAGACAACATTCCACGTGTAAACATAACAACAAGCATTCATTTAGTCACGTAATACATGCGGTAACGGTTAGCGTTTAAAGTAATTGAGTAGTGTGTTCGATTGTGATTTAGAATAAGTAACGTATGTAACACCCAAAAGTGCTAAAGCAAAAAGGGTTCGAGTATACTCACAGTGATTGATGGATTGAAGGGAGCACTTGAGAGTAGGGTTAGCCTGAATAGTTTGATAGTATAACGATAAGCAACGTTTTATGCGTCAAATGATGCAAAGTGTAAATGGGTCGAATAGTTGGTCGATCGGATGGTAGTCCGATCGAACGGCTGATCGTTCGGTTTGACTGTCCGTTCGGACAGCTGTCCGGTCGGTCGGTAGGCCGATCGGATGACTGCTCGAGTGGATTGTTTCTTCCTTTAAGAAGAATGCGTTTGTGTATGATGGTTTGACTTTTGAAGTTTTTGTTGTAGCATTTGAATACATCGAAGTATCTTTACCCTTCAGGTCGGTCGATCGGACGGTCGTTCGATCGGTCGGCTACCCAATCGGTTAGGTACTTTAGCGAACAAGTTCTCAGTAGGGTGTCATCCAATCGGACGGCTGTTCGATCGGGTGGTACTCCTAGTTCACCGAACATGTTGAAAATCGATTAAGTGTTGAAGTATAGTATCTCATGATCCGAAGAGTAATCCGATCGGGCAGCAGTCCCATCGAACAGCAGTTCGTTCAATACTAGACTTCGATGATTTGTTCAAGTGTGGGACCATGTGCTAGCCAATCGGCTGGCCTGGTCGATCGCCTGACTATCCGATCGGCTGGCTGTCCGTTCGAACAGCAGTCCGATCAGTCAGCATCCTGACCTAGTCGGCCTGTTCGTCTAACGCTTGGCTGTCTTGGTTTGTTTGTCGTTATATCGAGGTGTTTTGACAACCAGTTGAACCATAGTACCCTCGTTCTTACTTATTCCTCCTGATCGGACAGTGTCACACCCCCAAAATCCCACCTGCGGAGTACCACCGCTTGGAGGCGTGACTGACCAGGACCCAGCCACCAATCATACTGAACAAGCATATAAGTAATTATAAAAGTTTAACCATCCCGATTGGTGTTTCAAAACATATAAGTTTAAGTTGCAAGCGGAAGCATAAGTTTAAAGTTATAACATAAGTTCCAAAAGTTTCAAGTTTATCATGGCCTTGTAGCAATCCATGTCCCACAACGATCCTCCTCCATGCAAGCTCCAGCTAAGTACCTATGGTCCTGCAAAGCATGTAGTAACGAGTCAACAACTAGTTGAGTGAGTTCACGGGTGGGCGTTCGTTTTAGTTGTTTCGAAAACAGTTTACTTTATCTGGCATCCAGCCGTGGGGGTTACCCCATAGTTTTAAAAACGTGACCAGTTCGTTCCCAGTTACTCCGGCACTCCGGCCGTGGGGGCTACCCCATATAGTTATCAGGCATTTCGGCCGTGGGGGCTACCCCATATAGTTATCAGGCATTTCGGCCGTGGGGGCTACCCCATGTGTATACTAGACTCGTTACCGTATCGATTGCTGACTGTAGTCATGTTTATGTGCCCTGAAAACATCAATGTCTATCATCATTGACGTGCCCCAGATCCATTAGTTCACGCCCGTCCTCTGCGGCACGGTGTGAGGCTTGTCAGACCTAAATAGCGCTATCTAACTAATGACCCGCTCGCCATTGGCCCGGCGATTAGTCGATACAAAAAGGAGGGACTTCGTGATAGAGTTTTAGTCTAGTACGTTTATCCGTCCATCCGGACGAGGAATCACATTCCTGAACCACTGACGTCCTACCCAATGGTAGACGAGGAACCCATGTTCCTGAATCCCATTCCCAACCCAGGGAATCCCATGCTTTGTAAAGGGTGTGAACTCACCTTGGTTTGCTCGGCAGTCAAACACAGAAAGTCAATCAAGTCGCAAGTAGTCAATAACGTCCTAACACGGATATCACGTATAATCAGATTCGAACCAAGTAGTGCACAAATGTTCAACACGTTTGGCAAGCACGTTTAGCAGTAACAGTTAACAGTCAACCGTAGCACATACGGTTCACAAGTTCAGCCCAACTACTTAGGCCCAAACACGTAAAAGCAGTTAACACAGAAGCCCATCAGTCTGGCCCATTAACTAAGGCCCAAAAAGTGTGGTCTCGAGTCGCAACCGGACTCGCAAGCATGGTCTCGAGTCATGCTGTGTGTTGATCATGGATGGTTGCGAGTCGCAACCGGTGTCGCAACCGTAGTCTCGGTTCATCATGCTAAGGTCTCGAGTCGCAACCGGACTCGTAACCTGCGGTCTCGGCTTGTCCTGTTATGGTTGCGAGTCGCAACCGCGTGGTCTCGAGTCATCACGCTGTGGTTGCGAGTCGCAACCAGGTGATTGCGAGTCGGTAAGCTGTCATTTTCCACGTTCAGGTGCTGATGCAGATAGTCAGATTAATGGTACAATATAATCAGGCCCAAATCAGGAAACAACCAATAGAAATCCACTAACATTTTTCCAAATCAGGCCATTAGTCAAAGATGGATCAAAATCACAAGGGTTTTCAATCCTCAACATTCATTCAAAGTGTTCTTCCTATGTTCAAACACATATTCATCAAGTATTCAACCTTTATTCAAACAAAACTATGAACAAGCATCAAAACACTAAACATAACACACAACTCGGTTTTTATATATGTCCGATTTCATGAGAAATGCAAATCCGATTTCATGTATCATCAAGATCTAGTAGTTTAACTCTATTTAACACAAGATGTCATGAGTTCTTTAGCAACACATTCCAACACTATAACTTGTTAACATACATAAAACTTCATCTCATTCATGCATCCATTTAAACACAAACATAACATAAACTAACAATAATCATCAAGAAATACTAACAATAAACATCATCTCATGCATTTTATCATTTAACATGATTAACATAAATCCATAAACATTAAAAGCACTAACCGGTTAATGAAGTGTGTGTGTGTGTCGATCCGAAGTTCCAAGCCCGAGAGTTCTTGTGCTAACCGATTAGATCCGAGAGTCTTGGAGGTGGGTTTGTGTGCTTAAGGCTTAGAGAGAAAAGTAGGAGAGTGTGTGGGTGTAATGTTCAACAAATGGTAAAAACTAACTAAGGTATGGTATATATAGTCAAGTTCCAAGAGTGTGCACCCTTAGTGGGTTTCGAGTGGGGGTTCACGGCCCAATGGCCCAACCGGCCACAAGGTTCTCGGCCCAAAGGCCTATTCGGTCACTATTCACTCGAGACCTCTTGGTCTCGAGTCGGGTCCGTTGTTTCGTGTCGGGTTCTCGGTTCACATATAACACGTACACACATATATATATATACAATACACGCGTAACAAAGCACTTATCACATAAAAAGATTCACGTTATCATTTTAACTAGTCACATAACGTACAAGTAAGTTACAACGAAAGGTTCTAAATTTCGAGTTGTCACATCATCCCCAAGTTGAAAGAAATTTCGTCCCGAATTTGATGGCACTCACTGAGGAAGCTAGTCAAGTTGCAAGGTTTTCCCGGTTTTCCTGGGGTGTCACATCCACCCCCCGTTGATCTGGAATTTCGTCCCGAAATTCCGTAGCTTCAGCCTCAGTAGCGTTTGTACTGTTCTCAAACAGTTGGGGATACTTTTGTTTCATCCGATCTTCGCGCTCCCAGGTGAACTCTGGACCGCGACGTGAGTTCCAACGAACTCGAACGAGAGGTATTCTAGTGCTCTTGAGGACCTTAACATCCCGGTCCGTGATCTCGACAGGTTCTTCGACGAATTTCAACTGTTCGTCGATCGTGAGTTCCTTCAGAGGAACTACGTGCGTCTCATCTGACAGACACTTCTTCAGATTCGACACATGGAAAACGTTGTGAACTGCACCGAGTTCTGCTGGTAATTTCAGTCTGTAAGCCACCTTGCCTATTTTCTCAAGGATTTCGAAAGGTCCAACGTATCGTGGGTTGAGTTTGCTGCGTTTACCAAAACGAACCACACCCTTCCAGGGTGAAACTTTGAGTAATACCCGCTCCCCAACCTGGAGCTCAAGTGGTTTCCTGCCCTTATCGGCGTATGCCTTCTGACGGTCACGAGCGGCCGCCATGCGTTGTCGTATTTGAGCAATCCGCTCAGTAGTGTCTACTACATGTTCTGGACCAGTGATCTGACTATCCCCCACCTCTGCCCAACAGAGGGGTGACCGGCATTTACGTCCGTACAATGCCTCAAACGGAGCAGCTTTAATGCTGGTGTGGTAGCTGTTATTATACGAGAATTCCACGAGTGGCAGATGTCTTTCCCAGCTGTTGCCAAAGTCGATTACACAAGCGCGAAGCATGTCTTCTAAGGTTTGAATAGTACGCTCGGACTGCCCGTCCGTCTGTGGGTGATATGCTGTGCTCATATCTAAACGTGAGCCAAAAGACTTGTGCATTGCCTGCCACAGTTCCGAAGTAAAACGTGCATCTCGATCAGAGATGATAGAAGTGGGCACCCCGTGCCTCGAAACAACTTCCTTGAGGTATATCTCCGCTAGAGTGGAGAACTTATCCGTTTCCTTGATTGCCAAAAAGTGTGCGGATTTCGTGAGTCGATCCACGATCACCCAGATAGTATCGTTTCCGCGCTGTGATCTAGGTAGGCCAGTAACGAAATCCATGGAAATTTGCTCCCATTTCCATTGTGGTATCTCTGGTTGCTGAAGTAGGCCTGAGGGTTTCTGATATTCCGTCTTGACTCGCGCACAAGTCAAACACTTGCTGACATACGTTGCTATGTGGGCCTTCATGCTAGGCCACCAATACGTGGTTTTAATATCGTGGTACATCTTGTCCGAACCAGGGTGTACCGAGTAGCGAGATTTGTGCGCTTCATCCATCACAAGTTCTCGTAAATCGCCATAGAGTGGGACCCAAATGCGTCCTGTTACATAATAAGCACCGTCTTCCTTCTGTTCTAAGCGTTGCCTTGACCCGCGTAGGGCTTCGGCTCTAATGTTTTCTGGTTTCAGTGCTTCTATCTGAGCAGCTCGTATCTGCGAAGGTAGACTAGAATGGATCGTGAGTTGTAAAGCTCTTACACGCTTAGGCGTAGTGTCCTTTCGACTGAGGGCGTCTGCCACAACATTGGCCTTGCCCGGGTGATACCTGATAGAGCACTCGTAATCATTCAGCAGTTCGACCCATCGTCGTTGCCGCATATTCAGTTCCTTCTGCTTGAATATGTGTTCTAAACTTCTGTGGTCGGTGTAGATGGCGCACTTGGTTCCGTACAGGTAATGCCGCCATAGTTTAAGTGCGAAAACAACAGCTCCCAGCTCTAAATCATGTGTCGTGTAGTTCTTCTCGTGAACTTTAAGTTGTCGTGAGGCGTAAGCTATGACTTTATCTCGTTGCATCAATACACAACCAAGACCTTGAATTGATGCATCACAGTAAACCACAAAATCATCTGTGCCCTCTGGCAGTGAAAGGATAGGTGCACTACAAAGTCTATCCTTTAGATGTTGAAAAGCTAACTCTTGTGCATTTCCCCAATGATAAACAACGCCTTTCTGCGTTAGTAAGGTGAGAGGCTGCGCGATCTTAGAAAAATCCTTAATGAATCTCCTGTAGTAACCTGCCAATCCCAAGAATTGGCGAATCTCCTTTGGTGTACGAGGCGCAGGCCAGTTCTTAATAGATTCCACTTTGGATGGATCAACGTGAATCCCATCCTTGTTCACCACATGCCCTAGGAAATGGACTTCACGAAGCCAGAAGTCGCATTTCGAGAATTTTGCGTAAAGCTGTTCCTTCCGAAGGAGTTCCAAAATAAGTCGTAGATGTTGTTCGTGCTCTTCTTTGCTCTTAGAATAGATCAGGATGTCGTCGATAAAGACTATAACAAACTTATCCAGGTACGGTTTGCACACTCGATTCATCAAATCCATAAAAACTGCCGGTGCGTTCGTCAACCCAAACGGCATGACCAGAAACTCATAGTGCCCATATCGAGTTCTAAAGGCCGTCTTGGAAACATCCTCTTCTCGAACTCTCAGCTGGTGATATCCCGATCTCAGATCGATCTTTGAGTAGTAGCTCGACCCCTGCAACTGGTCGAACAAGTCGTCAATGCGCGGTAGAGGATAACGATTCTTCACAGTCACCTTGTTGAGTTCGCGATAGTCGATACACATTCTGAAGGTACCGTCCTTCTTCTTCACAAATAACACTGGAGCTCCCCAAGGCGATGAGCTAGGACGAATAAAACCCTTATCCAAGAGTTCTTGTAGTTGCGTGGAGAGTTCTTCCAACTCTGATGGCGCTAAACGATAAGGTGCACGGGCTACAGGCGCGGCTCCAGGAGCTAGATCAATCTGAAACTCGACTTGGCGATGGGGCGGAAGACCAGGTAATTCCTCAGGGAATACCTCAGGATAGTCGCGTACAACGGGAAAATCTTCTAACTTCTTCTCCTTCTCTGTGGTATCAGTAACTAGAGCCAAAATCGTAGTGTGGCCCTTTCGTAAGCATTTCTGGGCCTTAAGAAGAGAGATGATGTTCTCAACAGCACTTCTCTTGTCGCCACGAATCATGAGAGGTTCACTACCTAAACCAGGAACACGAACGATCTTTTCGTTGCAAAGAATCTCTGCTCGGTGTTGGGATAACCAATCCATCCCAATGACAACGTCGAAACTACCCAAGACAATAGGAATAAGATCGATAGAGAAGGTCTGGTTAGCGAGAATAAGCTGGCAACCCTTGACTACGTGAGAGGCTTCCAAACTCTTACCATTAGCTAGCTCTACAGTGTGCTTGTCGCTCAGGGGTGTAGGAATACGCTTAAGCATCTTACTAACTTCTAGTGACACATAACTAGTATCGGCACCCGAATCAAATAAGACTGTAACATAAAAGTCGTCGAGAAGGAACTTACCCGTCACCACGTTGGGATCATTCCTTGCTTCACCTTGACCAATCACGAACACACGCCCCCTAGCACCATTGTTGTTGTTTCCATTGTTACCATTCCCCTGGTTGTTGTTGTTGTTCTGGTTCAGTTGGGGACAATCTTTCTTGAAATGACCTTCAGCTCCACACTGAAAGCACCCTTTGTTGTTACCCTGCTGCTGTCGCTGATTCTGCTGAGGTTGCTGACGATTCTGGTTGACGGGGTATGCGCTTCTGCAATCCTTTGCAACATGACCAGGCTTGTTGCATCGATGACAGTTGCCCCTGGTGCATGGCCCACTGTGGTGTAGGCTACAACGATTGCACTTGGGGTGATTCCCCTTGTATCCACCGTGACTTTGACCACCAGACGACTGCTGACTGGGGCTCTTGTGATCGTCCGTCTTTCTCTGCTGAGACTGAGTTTGCACTGAAGTTGAACCCCTGCTTGAAGTTCCATCCCATTTCCGTTTATCCCCACTAGAAGCACCAGAAGTAGTTGCAGCACCTATTCGCTTCGGTAACTTGTTCTGCTCCACCGCTTGGTCGGTGAGACGGTGAGCCAACTGTACAACCTGCTGGATAGTAGTCAGCCTCGCTGAAGTCACATGACTTTGGATTTCCGGCACCAAGCCCTTGAGATAGAGTTCAATTCGCTTATATGGAGGGTCCACCATAGTAGGACACAACAAAGCAAGCTCATGCGATCTCTTAGTGTATGCCTCAATCTCCGACCCCGACATCTTAAGATTGTAGAACTCATCTTCCAGTTTGTGAATGTCGTCACGACTGCAGTATTCCTCCCTGATCATTTCCTTGAAGTTTTCCCATGGGGTGGCGTTGGCAGCAACCAACCCTAACATCTGCACTTGAGCATTCCACCACGTGAGAGCCAAACCCTCGAGAGTACCAGTAGCATACTTCACCCTGCGCGCTTCAGGGCATTCGCACATTTCGAACACAGACTCCAGTTTCTCAAACCAGTGTAGGAGACCTACTGCTCCTTCAGTGCCGCTAAAAGTTGTGGGTCGACAGTCCATAAAGGTCTTAAAAGTGCACACCGGTGCCTGAGCATACTGACCTAAGGTAGGTGAAAGAAAAGACAGAGTTTAACACAAAGGTTGGTTCACGAGAGTAGGATCCAAACGATCCTAGAACAATTTCGGACTGCAGGATGTACCTCCTGCGCGTGCAGCTGCGAGCGCTGCGTCAATTCGCTCGTTGATCAAAGCCGTCAACTGGGCTTGTGTCATGTTAACGCGTCCAGACATGGTTCTTCATAATAAAAGCAATACGTGTGAGAGAGGTTCGCGAAAGCACGATAGTAGGACAGAGTAAGTACGCATGTGTTCAAACAACAGTAGTTATACTAGTCAAGCATACCATGAGCAATGTACTACGCAACTAACAAGTAGGCCATATACATACATTATATTACCTAGAACGTCGAGCCTTGCATGAGGAGCGAAGTGTCGTTGTGGACCGTTGAGCACTAAACCGGTTATAGTCTGGTTTTAACAAAAACGTTTCTCCTTTATTAAAACCAAGTTCACTATAACCAATGGCTCTGATACCAATCTGTCACACCCCCAAAATCCCACCTGCGGAGTACCACCGCTTGGAGGCGTGACTGACCAGGACCCAGCCACCAATCATACTGAACAAGCATATAAGTAATTATAAAAGTTTAACCATCCCGATTGGTGTTTCAAAACATATAAGTTTAAGTTGCAAGCGGAAGCATAAGTTTAAAGTTATAACATAAGTTCCAAAAGTTTCAAGTTTATCATGGCCTTGTAGCAATCCATGTCCCACAACGATCCTCCTCCATGCAAGCTCCAGCTAAGTACCTATGGTCCTGCAAAGCATGTAGTAACGAGTCAACAACTAGTTGAGTGAGTTCACGGGTGGGCGTTCGTTTTAGTTGTTTCGAAAACAGTTTACTTTATCTGGCATCCAGCCGTGGGGGTTACCCCATAGTTTTAAAAACGTGACCAGTTCGTTCCCAGTTACTCCGGCACTCCGGCCGTGGGGGCTACCCCATATAGTTATCAGGCATTTCGGCCGTGGGGGCTACCCCATATAGTTATCAGGCATTTCGGCCGTGGGGGCTACCCCATGTGTATACTAGACTCGTTACCGTATCGATTGCTGACTGTAGTCATGTTTATGTGCCCTGAAAACATCAATGTCTATCATCATTGACGTGCCCCAGATCCATTAGTTCACGCCCGTCCTCTGCGGCACGGTGTGAGGCTTGTCAGACCTAAATAGCGCTATCTAACTAATGACCCGCTCGCCATTGGCCCGGCGATTAGTCGATACAAAAAGGAGGGACTTCGTGATAGAGTTTTAGTCTAGTACGTTTATCCGTCCATCCGGACGAGGAATCACATTCCTGAACCACTGACGTCCTACCCAATGGTAGACGAGGAACCCATGTTCCTGAATCCCATTCCCAACCCAGGGAATCCCATGCTTTGTAAAGGGTGTGAACTCACCTTGGTTTGCTCGGCAGTCAAACACAGAAAGTCAATCAAGTCGCAAGTAGTCAATAACGTCCTAACACGGATATCACGTATAATCAGATTCGAACCAAGTAGTGCACAAATGTTCAACACGTTTGGCAAGCACGTTTAGCAGTAACAGTTAACAGTCAACCGTAGCACATACGGTTCACAAGTTCAGCCCAACTACTTAGGCCCAAACACGTAAAAGCAGTTAACACAGAAGCCCATCAGTCTGGCCCATTAACTAAGGCCCAAAAAGTGTGGTCTCGAGTCGCAACCGGACTCGCAAGCATGGTCTCGAGTCATGCTGTGTGTTGATCATGGATGGTTGCGAGTCGCAACCGGTGTCGCAACCGTAGTCTCGGTTCATCATGCTAAGGTCTCGAGTCGCAACCGGACTCGTAACCTGCGGTCTCGGCTTGTCCTGTTATGGTTGCGAGTCGCAACCGCGTGGTCTCGAGTCATCACGCTGTGGTTGCGAGTCGCAACCAGGTGATTGCGAGTCGGTAAGCTGTCATTTTCCACGTTCAGGTGCTGATGCAGATAGTCAGATTAATGGTACAATATAATCAGGCCCAAATCAGGAAACAACCAATAGAAATCCACTAACATTTTTCCAAATCAGGCCATTAGTCAAAGATGGATCAAAATCACAAGGGTTTTCAATCCTCAACATTCATTCAAAGTGTTCTTCCTATGTTCAAACACATATTCATCAAGTATTCAACCTTTATTCAAACAAAACTATGAACAAGCATCAAAACACTAAACATAACACACAACTCGGTTTTTATATATGTCCGATTTCATGAGAAATGCAAATCCGATTTCATGTATCATCAAGATCTAGTAGTTTAACTCTATTTAACACAAGATGTCATGAGTTCTTTAGCAACACATTCCAACACTATAACTTGTTAACATACATAAAACTTCATCTCATTCATGCATCCATTTAAACACAAACATAACATAAACTAACAATAATCATCAAGAAATACTAACAATAAACATCATCTCATGCATTTTATCATTTAACATGATTAACATAAATCCATAAACATTAAAAGCACTAACCGGTTAATGAAGTGTGTGTGTGTGTCGATCCGAAGTTCCAAGCCCGAGAGTTCTTGTGCTAACCGATTAGATCCGAGAGTCTTGGAGGTGGGTTTGTGTGCTTAAGGCTTAGAGAGAAAAGTAGGAGAGTGTGTGGGTGTAATGTTCAACAAATGGTAAAAACTAACTAAGGTATGGTATATATAGTCAAGTTCCAAGAGTGTGCACCCTTAGTGGGTTTCGAGTGGGGGTTCACGGCCCAATGGCCCAACCGGCCACAAGGTTCTCGGCCCAAAGGCCTATTCGGTCACTATTCACTCGAGACCTCTTGGTCTCGAGTCGGGTCCGTTGTTTCGTGTCGGGTTCTCGGTTCACATATAACACGTACACACATATATATATATACAATACACGCGTAACAAAGCACTTATCACATAAAAAGATTCACGTTATCATTTTAACTAGTCACATAACGTACAAGTAAGTTACAACGAAAGGTTCTAAATTTCGAGTTGTCACAGACAGGAATCACCCATGTCCAGCTGGTGAACTGTTCGGAACGGAGTTTAACGTTTAACCCGAAGTCGGTGAACCTCGTGGATAAAATCCAGATCTTGAGTCATGCAACCACCGGAATGATTAGTAATTCGGCCCAAGCTCCGTTTCTATCGGTTTTGAAGGCATTGAGTGTAAAAGAGTTGAAAGAAAGTTGGAAAACCATCTTTCAATCCTTTTCACCGTGTAAATGTTTAGATCTAGGAAAGATCCTTGTTTGTTTATGTGGAAATCGGCTAGATCCAAGTTATTCGTGGTGGATTGAGGCCAAAACATGAAGTTCTTCAAGAACACCATGATGACATCATCCTAGAATACTTGAATCTTGATGATTTCACGGTTAGAAATCAAGATTCGAAAGATAGAAAGGTGTAGGAGTGCGTGTAGATCAAGAAAGTACCAGATTTAGGATGAAATCTTACCGGAATCGAGAGAAATTTGAGAAAAGGAGGGGAGCACGAGCTGGTCGGTCAGAGGTTTCAAAAAGTAGAAAGTTTGAGAGTGACAAGGGGTATTTATAGGATGCCATAAGAGGAAAGTGCTGACCGGTCGGTCATGCAGCTCGATCGGACAGCCTGTCCGATCGGACAGCAGTCCGATCGGCTGGCTGTTCGATCAGCTGGAAGCCTGATCGATCAGTCGCCTGATTCGAGCGCTTGGTGCAACAATTTTTGATATTTCGATTTCGATTGCGATGGATGAGGATACGATGGAGTTACCTATTCAAATTACTTTTAATCCAAACCACTATATCTACATACAAGCATTCCTATTTCGCGTTGTCTTTTCGCCACCAATTATCATAATTCGATTTCGATTGAGTTCGATTGAGTTTCGAGTTTCGATTTGATTGATCCACACATAACATAAAGTAAACACGCACAAGTAACACATAAGGCACACACACACATATATTAACCTCAAAATTCGCGTAATTCGAGTCTCGAGTTCGATTGGATTAGTTTGATTACTGGTTAATTGACTTTATTGAATTGTTACTTCCTGCTATTCAATGTCGTAAATCGATTCGCATTGATAAATAAACTTCGATTAATTCGATTATAATTAATTACTCCACATAATACAACTAACGTAAACACAAAATATAAAATTAACTACCGTCGGAAAAGTCTATCTTGACTTTGACTTTGACTTTCGAAAACACGGGGTGTTACATGGGCTCCCCAGACCGCATGAAAGCTCCCATCTTGATGCCACACCTGGAGGAAAACGAAGTGCAGCGACTCCCTCTCAACATCTCAGCCATAATAGCTGGCCACAAGGTGGCCAGAATACATGTGGACGGGGGATCTGGGGTAGAAGTAATATATGAGCACTGTTTCCTCAGATTTGACAGGGATGTAAGAGATAGGCTCGAGGAGGACTCTATCCCCCTAGTTGGTTTCAACAACAGCGTATCACACCCCTTGGGAAAGATAAGACTCCCATTTACAGTTGGGGTAGGGGATCGTGTCCGAACTATAAACTTAACCTTCACAGTCGTCCGAGCACCCTCAAAATACAATGCAATCCTGGGAAACCTGGGATTGGGGACCTGCAAGCACAGGCATCAACACCACACGGAGCTCTAGTGTTCCAAACGCCAAAAGGCTTGGCTTGGGTGAAATCTGCATATGAAGTAGTCTCTTCCGTATCTGAGGGAGAGATATCTGAGAAATCCCAAAGGGATGGGGTCGAAGAGTGGGTCCTTTGTGACAGGTTCACGGAACAGACAATCAAAGTATGAAGTCACCTGAGTGACAAGTGTAAAAGTGCTCTCAAGGAGCTGCTCCTTCTTAACATAGACGTATTCGCATTTCAACATGGAGACATGACAGGAATCCCAAGGAGCCTGACTGAACACCGGCTCAATACATACACCTGGGCAAAGCCAGTCAGGCAAAAGAAACGGAGTATGGGCCCCACTAAGAGGAGGGCCGTCTGTGAAGAAACCAGGAAGCTTCTTAGAGCCGGAATAGTAAAAGGGAAGTGAAATACCCATCTTGGGTTGCTAACCCGGTTATGGTCCAGAAGAAAGACGGAGGGTGGAGGATGTGCATTGATTTTCAGGATCTGAACAAAGCATGCCCCAAGGACTGCTACCCCCTCCCAGAGATAGACGTCCAAGTGGACTCCTTATCTCAGTATCCCCTGAAGTGCTTCTTGGATGCCTACAAAGGATACCATCAAATACAGATGTCAATGGAAGACGAGGAAAAGACCGCCTTCATCACAGACGAAGGGACATTTTACTATACCAAAATGCCCTTCGGACTAAAAAATGCTGGTGCCACCTATCAAAGGTTCATGAATGCTCTTTTCCGAGAACAACGGGGACGAAACCTGGAGGTATATGTTGATGACATTGTTATCAAAAGCTTGATCGAAATGGCCATGATAGATGACATAGCCGAGACTATTCGAACCATGCAAGATGTGAATATGAAGCTGAACCCTGGGAAATGCTGCTTCGGGGTAGAAGAAGGAAAATTCCTGGGAGTAGTAGTTACTAACGGAGGAATCAAAGCAAACCCGGAGAAAACTCAAGCCGTGGCCGAAATGCGATCCCCCAGGTCCCTCAAAGACATCCAACAGCTGAATGGAAGGTTAATCGCCTTGAACTGCTTTTTGTCAAAGGTAGCTGACAGGACCCTTCCCTTCATGAAGGTACTAAAAGACTGCCTCCAAACGGACAGGTTTAGATGGACATCTGAGGCAGAAACTGCTTTTCGAGAAATGAAGGATTACATTTGCAAGCTCCCCACTTTAGCCACCCCGGTGCCCGGGGAAGATCTGCTGTTGTATTTATCTGCTTCGAAGACAACCATAAGTGCGGTTATGATGGTGGAACGGGAAGGGAAGCAGATACCAATATACTTCATCAGCAGGACCCTCAAGGGTCCTAAAGAACGCTATATGCCCCTGGAGAAGTTAACTTTAGCCCTCGTTTTCGCATCCCGGAGACTCAGGAGGTACTTCCAAGGACACAAGTTTACCCTAATGACAGATCAACCCCTCCAAAAAGTGCTAAGAAGGCCGGAGTTATCGGGGCGACTGGCTAAGTGGGCAGTCGAATTAGGAGAACACTCCTTGGAATTCAAAGCTAGAACTGCCATGAAGGGGCAAATACTGGTCGACTTCTTAGCAGAGGTCCCCAAGGACGAAGAAAAAGAACTTTTAAAATGGGAAGCTTTAGAAAAGGAAGAGAAAGAGAAGGAAGATGAGGCAGTGTGGAAGTTGCTTACAGACGGGGCCTCCAACGAAGAAGGTAGCGGGGCGGGCATTACGCTGATCAGTCCTGAGGGGATTGAACTAACCTACGCAATCAGGTTGGACTTTGAGAATACCAACAACACTGCAGAATACGAAGCCCTTTTAGCAGGGATGAGGCTAGCCAAAAAGATGAAAGCAAAACATGTGGAAGCTAGCACTGACTCACAGCTGGTGGTCAAACAATATCTAGGAGAGTATGAGGCTAAACACAACACAATGGCTCAGTATGTGGCAAAGGTAAAAGAAACAGCCGAGGCCTTCAAGACCTTTAAGCTTGAATACATTCCCCGCGGGAGAAACAGGAAATCCGATGCCCTCAGCAAGCTGGCCTCCGTGGCCTTTGACCACCTAGCGAGAGAAGTCAAAGTGGAAGTCCTGACTTCCCCCTCCCTCGGCACAGGGGAGGTAGCTGCGATCGAAAATGCGCAAGACACATGGATGACACCAATTGTAAAGTTCCTCAGAGACAGAACTTTACCTGAGGGAGACTGGGCAGCCAGGAAGGTAAGAGTCAAAGCCCTATAATATAAATTAATTGATGGAGAACTTTACCGAAGATCATACCTGGGCCCATCCCTGAAGTGCGTGGACAACGAAGAACCTAAGTATGTGATCAGAGAAATACATGAGGGGATTTGTAGAATGCACTCGGGGCCGAGGACGGTAGTGGCGAAGGCAATGAATGCGGGATTCTATTGGCCTCGAATGTATGAAACAGCATCAGAGGAGATCAAGAGATGTGATAATTGCCAGATTCATGCACCTATGACGCACCGCCACAAACACCCGATGATACCCATCTCAACGTCCTGGCCCTTCCAAAAGTGGGCCATTGACATAATCGGGCCATTCCCAGAAGGCCCGGGAGGGGTTAAGTATGTGGTGATTGCCATCGATTATTTTACCAAGTGGGTATAGGCAAGGCCACTGGCAAAAAATAACTGGAGAGCAGATGAAACGATTTGTACTAGACAACATCATTTGCAGATATGGGGTCCCAAAGGAACTGGTGAGCGACAATGGTGTCCAATTTGCTAAAAAACCCTTCAGGCCATGGCGCGAGCAGATGCACATACACATACATCAAGTGTTTACCTCCGTCACCCATGCCCAAAGCAATGGACTGGTAGAAAGAGCAAATCAAAGCGTTATCAAGGGAATGAAAGGGAGACTCGGAAGGAAACAAAAAGGATGGCTGGAGGAGTTACCATTTGTGCTATGGACATACAGGACCACCCCAAGGACTGCAACGGGGAAACCCCTTCAGCTTAACTTACGGGACAGTCATCCCGGCTGAAATAGGGTCCCCAACTGCCAGGATGAAGCTCAGGGAGGCCGAGAAAGAGCAAGACCTCCGGATGAACCTGAACTTGCTTGAATAAAGAAGAGAAGTGGCAGTAGTTAGGGAAGCTAAGTACAAAAAGCAGCTTGAAAGCTATTACAATGCTAAGATGAAGAAGCTTAACCTCGTCCCGGGGGACCTGGTCTTAAGAGCAAACGAAGCCAGCTTACAGGAGAACACCGGGAAGCTAGGGCCCAACTGGGAAGGACCCTACTGGGTCACGTGGGCAAACGATAAAGGAAGTTGCAAACTAGAGACACTTCAGGGCAAGGAGGTCCCAAGAACATGGAACCTCATGCAGCTCAGGAAGTACCACATGTGAACCAAAAGAAAGTCTTTTAGGAAAAACGGCGTAATGATTAACTGATAGTCAGGGGCTTACCCCCAAGAGAAAACCTTTTGTAAAAACTTGTACTGGGGAAACTTG
This sequence comes from Helianthus annuus, assembly GCF_002127325.2. Taxonomy (NCBI): domain Eukaryota; kingdom Viridiplantae; phylum Streptophyta; class Magnoliopsida; order Asterales; family Asteraceae; genus Helianthus; species Helianthus annuus. The sequence continues at coordinate 51,766,856 of NC_035448.2, read as the reverse complement.
GTCCCTAAGAAATGAATGACAAACGGACAATCCACTTGTCCCCTTTTGGCAAAATAACAAGTGTTATACTAAGGCAGACGTGCCCAGAAAAACTATAAGCCTAATAAATAAACAAACACACGTGTACAAGGTGTACCAAACATACCAAACGCCCGGCTGTGGGGCAAAATAGGGTCTAGCTAACCCAAAGAAAATGGACAAACAAGTCAAAAACATAATCTCACATTATAAGGTTTGTCCAATGATTGTCCTCGAACAGACAATTATGGTTTATAAAGCAAACCAAAGATACAATACACTTTTGTAAACAAACTACAAAGAGAAGTTGTTATTATAAAACGAATGTACAATAGAAAACACTATTGGCACCAAAGAGAAAAGCTAATACACAAGCTAGAAAGCATGACGGACAGGCTAAAACGCGGTTTCTTGCAAATGACCAAAAGCCTCCAGGAAAACGCCAACCTGATCCCCGGCAAAAGCTCCTGCCAAAAAGAAAAAAACACACCAAAAGACGAGCAAAAACAAGATAGCAACATACAGTCATAGGTCATATGATTAAGTACAAGGAGAACCCCCACACAAAGGTTCTCCTTCCAAAATATCAAAAAGTTAAAGGTACCCTAGAAGTACTTAGTTATTCAGATTACAACCATATCGATATGGGATAATGTTCAGAAATTACTGGGAGTCACCCCAGACAAAGATTTCGGAGACGAAGGACCAGCGGGGCCAAACAGGGCTTTCAATTCATCGATGGATAACATGGGGTGCTCCAGGATCTTCTCAAGAAGGGCCGGGGTTTTGCCCCCGAACTCCTTGTCCAACTTAGATAACCGCTTCTTAGCTTTAGAATTGTAAAGTGGAGTTTCCTTCCTGCCCAGACCCTGAGCAGAGTAAGCATACCCATCCTTCAGCTCTGCCTGGTACCCAACATCCCGGTACGCCCTATACACCTCCTCAAGACACTCTTGAACTCCTCCGATTGGGAGACAACAGTAAGAAAGGCTCCGAAGCCTTCAGTAATCAACCAATGCTTCTCCTTAGCCAACCGCTGGTTATCATCAGAAGTTATCCCATAATCAGCATACGTAGTGTTCAGCTGCTCCTGAGAAACGGAACCGGCCTCCTGCAGATGTTTCAGCTCAGCGGCTAACTCCTCTTTCTCCTCTACCAACACCGCCATCTCCTTCTCCCAAGCTCGCTCCCTTCGCTCCAACATAGCTCCAGCCCCCTGAGTAAAAGACATCATAAAGAATCCAAAAGCAAAAAAAAAAAAGTGGGGGGGGGGAGAAAGGCTGTGTACCTTCTCTTCTTGTAGTTTTCGCTCAGCCTCAACCACTTGGCATCGAAGTTCAGCAGCAACAGATTGGGAAGTCTTGAGCTCACCCTTGAGTTCTTCATTCTCCTTCCTCAAATCATCAACCCGCTGCAGCATACCGGCACCCCTAAAAAAGCTCTCACAGAGTGACATGCTGTACTGATCCTCAAAAAGGTCATCCCTCAAAGCAGAATTCATGAACCTATAGGAGGGAGGAACAACATGACTCAAAAAATCCCTGGCAATTTCAGAGGTCCCTATCACCGAAGAATGGGTTATTTTCCACTTAGGAACATAGGTGAAAGGGAGGGCATCAACAAACAGGGGAACCAAAGGGGATCGACGAGCAAGACCCTTAAATTGAGAAGGTTTACTGGTCCCAGTAGCATGATTAGGAGAAACCTCAAAAGCTTAGGCAATACGAGCGATGCTTACTTCTGGAGTCTTGTCTCGAACACGGGAGGAGGAAGGGCCAGTAGGAATCTCTATTGGATCATGAGAACTCCCCTACCCAGACAAAGAAAGAAAAAAGAACATCAAAAACCTCCCCGAAACAAAGCAAATGTAAGGCAACAGGTAAAAGAGAAGATAAACTCACCAGCAAGGGTGCACTCACAAGGCTGGATGACCGCAGGTGCTTAGACAAAGAACCTTTAACCCCAATAGGGGGAAGTTCAGAAACAGCTTTCGTTGCAGGAGGGACCTTTTGCCCGCTGGCGCTCCGGAGCCTCTGCTGGATGTCACGAGGGGCAGGAATTGGCTTAGGGCTAACAGCTTTCCTCTTGCGAACTAGACGGCTCTCCAGGTCCTCCTCATCATCGTAATCAGAGTGCCCAGCTTGAAGAGGATCAGGGGAACTCTCATCTCCATCAGAAGAAGTCCCCTCACCTTCTTCCACAACAACAGGGCCCCCGGTCTGAACAGACCTTCCAGCCACCTGCACCTCAACATCCCGGTTCAAACCCGGTTCAACTTCATCACCAACCACAAACTTCACATCTCGGGAATCCCCCTGAAGCAACCTCCACAGAGTCAACTCTGCACAAGAGAAATGCTAAGGATGACTACACAAATCTTAACAAAAAATGAGAAGTCAGAAACACAAGAATACCTTTTTTGCCAAAAAAGGCCCTGGGACGAACCGAGTAAGAAGGGCTCAGGCCTCCCATAGCCAGAATCCCTTCAGAAAAAGTAAAGGCCCTTGTTGGGTTCTCACACATACGCTTCCATTGAACAGTTTCGTCGGCAGACAAGGCAGGAATACTGTCTTCAATAGTGGCCTCGACATCTCTTGGCTGTGGAGACTCTGGTATCATAGTAGCGGAAGCAAAGATAAACCGACTCTTCCAATCTTTAGGGTAAGTGGAAGTCGGCATAAAAGAATAGCAAGGCCGAGACACACTGTTCTGCCGTTTGGCAAAAGTGAACCAATCCCCATCAGAGATCAGTTTTTAAAACATGCAGAACAAGGGGACAGACGGCTCGCCGGAGACGGCCACACATGATAACTCAAAATGTACTACTCTCATAAATCCTAGGGGGTGCAATTGAGAGAAATGAACCCCGAAGTGACGCAACAAAGCTATCTTGAAAGGTGAAAGGTGATACCTGAATCCATAGGAGGAGAATGCCAAGGTGTAAAGGGCAATCCGATCTGGTGTACATTCAGCCGATTCATTAGGGCCTGGCAATGTTGGAGAGAAACGCTTGGGTATCCTGTAAGTCTCAACAAAGGACTCCAAGTCCTTCGCTGTCAAAACGGAACAGATCATTGAGCGACCGATGCGACTCATGATTAGGAAAAATGGTAATCGGAAGAGTGCAAGGAAAACAGAGAAAAGGGGATTATGGCGGAAGTTGAAGGAAGGTTCAAGAAACCAAGGGGGTATTTAAGGGAAATAACTGACAAGCATGGAACAAACCGTCACATCGACTTCATTTCAAAATTAAAACTGCACAGCACGTGCTCCAATAAGATTGAACCCCAGCCGTCGATTACTAACAATTAGTGGCATCCTGGAAAGAGAAAAGGGAACACACGATGATTACCTAGGGAGGGGCCCACCTCCTTAGCCCAATGTAACTGCTCTCACGAGTAATTATGACTCAACCCTGGGTTATGAGATTTAAATATCAAAACCAGGGACTAAAGATGACTTGACGACGGGCCTATGGGTTGCCCCATTTACCCGTCTTGGGCTACTATCGCGTGGGCCCAACAGGATATAAGCCCAACAGCAGCTTACCTTACGCATTAAGGTTTTCCTTACACAAAATGGGCGGGAAACTAGGATCAGAGGATGCAGGCAACATTTAATGCCTGATTAGAAAAGGATCTTTGGTAGGAAACTGTACTTCCTAGCCGGAAACATTAAATGAGGCTGCCATCTTACCGTTGGGGGTCAGACACGTGTTTAAGCCCCCCAAAGACTCTCAGAACCCGTTGGATCATCTCCTTAAAATATCTCACATGGAGATAAGGTCTCGGGGTTATATAAGGGGAAGAAAGGATGATCATAGGACAGACTTGAAGGTATTACATTAAAAGCCCTCTCATTTATTCTGACCAGATTCTCTATTAAACACACACACACACACACACACACACATATTTATTAGATTCACACCATAGAGGAACATTCAGGTGATCATATTCATCGGAATAAACTCCTCTAATCCTCCGGCAAGTTTACTTATTCTCACGCCGGAGCTTGGTCACGGATCCCCCTCCCGGGGTCCTCCGTGACGAGGCTAACCGTTTACTTTTTTGTCGTTACGAAGGCTGGGATATCTTGACGTCAGCGAAGACCCATTGAACGTCATCAGGGATTTGGGTATTCGACACCTCCCTAGAAAAAAATTGCGTCTAAGTTTTTCAAGCTTGTCAATAACACTAATAGGAGCCCTGAATAGAGAGAAATAGTAAGTAGGTAAACTATCAAGTATAGACTTGATAAGTATGAGCCTACCCTCGGCCGATAGGGTGGAGGCCTTCCATTGAGAGCAAAAGTCAATAAGTCATCACCCTCCATAGCAACATTATGTCACCATCCTCCGTAGCATTTGGCATTTTTTTGTACCCTTTATTCATCAATTTCAGAACAAAAGTTACCTTCTTCACTTTTTTCTATTTAGAGTAAATTACAAAAATCGTCCTTTATGTTAACACTACATTGCAAAGTGTGTTATTTGTCTTCAAAATGTACAAAAAACGTACTCGATGTTTGCAAATCCTTGCAAGTTATGTCCTTTAGCCCCAGCAAAATTAATTTTTGTGGCTAAATCTGACCAAATGGACCCCACATGAGGGTATTTTTGTCATTTTACTCTAAATACAAAAATAAATAATCATTCACATAATAAATAAAAATTTGTTTTAAATTATTATATGTATTTATAATTTTATACATACACACACATAAACACCTCTCTCTTTAACTACCACTACCTGTTCTCACCACCATCGCCTGTTCCCATCACCACCACCACCCACCTACCACCACCTCCATACACCCCACCGAACCATTGCCACCACCTCCATAACCCCAATTAGACCACCACCTCCACACACCCCACATCGCCTGTCACCACCACTCAAACCCGCCACCAACATCCGCCCCACCACTACCCAATCACAACTCACCCCACACTACATCTCACCGCCACTCAAAGCCACCACTAACATCTTCCCCCTACAGCCACAACCCACCTCATCATATCATAACCCCTAAATTTCATCTTCCACAAACACCACCTCATCGATTCAATCGAAAAACCATCATAAAATATAAAAGACACAAAAGAAGATTGTGTTATAAAAACACACAAACACACCATACATTAGGTTCCAATCACTCGACGGTGGTGACTTATGGATCTGGTAAAACGGCGACAACTTATGGATCTTGCGGAACGACAAAGACTTATGGATCTCCGACGACGGATCTGGCAGTGTGTACTAAAAACCCCACTGTTTTTCGGCTTATTGATATGCAGGACGGCGGTGGCGGCTTATGGATCTCTGACGCTGGCGACGGCGGCCTATGGGTTTTTAAGGTTTGATGAAATTATTGATTCAACTAGATGTTGTGATTCTGGTATACAAGAATTGCTGAAGAAGTGGTTAAACATATCCCTTGAATTCTCTTTCTCAACATTCATATTGTAAAGAAAGAGAGAGAGAGAGAGAGAGAGAGAGAGGGAGAGAGGGAGAGAGGGAGAGAGGGAGAGAGAGAGAGAGAGAGAGAGAGAGAGAGAGAGAGAGAGAGAGAAAGAGAGATAATTGAGGCAGCGAGAGATTAAGTTTTAAGATGGAGAGAGAGACTGAGTTATGCGATGGAGAGAGAGGGGGTTTTATCCTTATTATTTTAGTTTTAGGGTAAAATGACCAAAATACCCTCATGTGGGGTCCATTTGGTCAGATTTAGCCACAAAAATTAACTAAGTTAGAACTAAAGGACATAATTTGCAAGGGTTTGCAAACACCGAGTATATTTTTGTACTTTTTGAAGATAAAGGATACAATTTGCAAAGTAGTGTTAACATAAAGGACGATTTTTGTAATTTATTCTTCTATTTGTTAATTTACAATAATAGACAACCCATAAGATAACCAAACATACAAACTTAATGCATATGTGTATTAACATTAATTCTCTCATTACTATACAAACTATGCACATGAGCATTAATATAAATGACCTTAGAGATTTTATAAAAATATTTTTTTTAAGGGTTTTAAATTTATAAATTGTAGTGTAGACGGAAGTGAAATTGTATAATATTAGTAATATATTACGGATGGTAGTGATTATATAGGTGTTGTCAAGAAATATGACATATGCACATGTGCATCACTAATTGTTCTTAGGATTAAAAAAATTTTCAAATTTTTTTTTTATAAATAACGATTTTTAATGGAAAATCTATTTTTTTTTGTTTTTTAAGTTTTTTTAAGTAGTTTGGTTGTGTTCATACTGGTCCTTGCGGTTCTCACGACAAAGGTGGTCTCACATGAACCCTACCCTATATATATATATATATATATATATATATATATATGTGTGTGTGTGTGTGTGTGTATGATTCGGTTTAAATGGAAACCACCACGACTTGTGAGAACCGTGAGAGCTTTTTGTTCTCGCGCGAGTTGGGCCAAAAATTTTTTGCACAAACGTAGATGAAAACAATATAAACATATCTGTAAAAAAGTAAAAAATAAATTGTCGAGGCGTTAGTTTTGACTGATGCAAGTTTTTTACGCGCTGGTGTCAGTTGATAACTTTTTTTTTATCAAGGTGTAAAAAAAACTTGCATCAGTCAAAGCTAACGATTCGACAATTTTTTTACTTCTTTTTTTTACAGATGTGTTTATAATGTTTTCATCTACGTTTGTGCAAAAAAATTTTTGGCCTAACTCTTGTTGGATCAAAAAGTTCTCACGGTTCTCACAACTCGTAGTGGTTCTTATTTTAACCCATCCCTATATATATATATATATATATATATATATATATATATATATATATATATATATATATATATATATATATATATATGAGGTTAGCTTTTCTTCTTCCCTATATAAGGCATAGAGTTCACTTGTAAATATCATCTCAGAGAATTCAATAAAATTTCTTGCATTCTCAATCATCCTTATGGCACACTAAATTTCTCTCCGTTACTCCTTAGCCTAACCTCCTAGCTCCTTAGTTTCGTCCATTGTTCTTCATATTATATTCCATATACATATATATATATATATATATATATGGAGAGAATTATGATAAATCTAGATATAAATGAGAAAACTAAAAAAACTACTAAAAAAGGCCTAAAAACACATCAATTTTTTTTACCATTTTTTTTAAAAAATCGCTATTTTTAATCTATAACTAAAAAAATAGTACTGCATATGTGCATTATATGGATATGTTGCATATGCAATTTAACCTTAAGGTTTAGGTTTTAGGTTTAGTTTAACTTTTAGGGTTGGGATTTTGGGAGGTTTAGTGTTAGGTTTTTAGGTGTGTGTGTGTGTGGGGGGGGGGGGGGGGGGTTAGGTTTTTGTGGGGGTTTACATTTTACGTATTTTTTATCCGGGGGGGGGGGGGGTTACGTTTTTGGGGGACGGGGGTGTGGGGTTGGGGTGGCGGTGGGTTAGGTGTTTAGGTTTTTTCGTATTAATGCACATGTGCAGTACTTATTTTTTTTAATTTTTTATAAATTAAAAAATAATGTATTTTAGGAATAAAATAAAATTATTTTGTTGCGTTTTTTAAATGTTTTAGGTTTTTTTTGGGTTTATCATTTAAACTAGTTTTCTCATAATCTATCCTTACAAAACGTAGGAAGAGATCTCTACCATGGAATCAAAACAATCAAGGAACAAGATTGATGCGATGACTTTTGTTAATGATTGGAACTCTAAAAAACGCGCACATTATCATTAAGGGTAAAATAGTAATTAGACAACACAAAACAATCTCATCCGACGGATATAAATAAAGCGGAACTTATAACGTAAGCTATTAACGCCAAACATCATGTTGTAAAACACAAAATATAAAAACATTAGAAAATGGCAAAAGTTTTTAAGTCTTCGTTGTTGACATTAAAAAACATTAGAAAATGCCAAAGGTATTTATTAAAACACCAAATGGTTTTTGTATATGGTGTTTTTAGCACCATAAAGGGTGATGGGACAATACGCTTTAAAGTATGTTAAAACGCCAAAAATATAAAAAGAAGTCAGATCGTCTTTGCAGGTATGATTTATTTTTGCGCTAAAAAAGGAAACAATCACTTCAGTCAAAGTTGCATTCATTAATTGTGTAAAAACGCGCCAAAAAATTTTCATTATATAAGAACACTCGTACTATATTAGAAAAAATACCTTACAAGTAATGGATAACAACTTTCATGGATGTACGAATCATTAATCTATATATTCGTTATCATGTTTGCAAACAGAAGAAGAGTGAAGGTAAGGAAAATTAGCGCCGTAATGAATATGGCCGCGAATATTCGACCTTGGGATTCCTCTTAATAACGTGTGTGAAAAACACAAACCAATAACACAATGTATAGAAAACCCAAAATATAACACCATCTTCATTGTGTCATACATTGTGTTATAGGTTCTGAAAATAATAACACAACGGACAGAACCCAAAATAACATTGTGTTATAAGTTCTGATAATGACACAATGTATAGAAACCCTAGTAAAAAACGTAATGACCAAAGCTGTAACAATTCGTATTTCATACTTTCTATTTTTAGCAAGCTTGTATTCGTGTTACATTCCAGTCGTTGTAATCTCGAGACTTTGGTCATTATGGAAATGCATTTTTAATCATACTTGCTTATCCATACTTACACGATACATAATCAAACACAAATACACATTTTATATATGAGATCGAATCATACATTATATTCATTTTATGCTTGGAATATTGTTCATACAAATTTCATACTATACACATGCTCATTCATGCCCAAAAAACACTTAACATATTAAAGGTATTGCATAAATGAACAAACCACCAAACAACAAGGGCCAAAAATGCAAAAATTGATATTCGACATGCCTTACGGACCGTAAGACATAGTCCATGCGGTCCGTAAGCATGTCTAACTGGCAGAAACTTGGACAACTCACGAATTTACTCCGGAGTCACTCTTTTGATCCACTTTTTCCACCTCCCTTCTCCTCCAATCACCTTCTAACTTAATTATGACTTAAAACCTACTTCCCCACTATAACTCCAAGCCTTCCCTAACACATTTTCACTTTTCACAACCTCATTCACTCTCAAACACTCCATGATCTTCAAGAAAACTCCAACTTTGGGCAGATCACTACAAGTTAAGACTTGTGAATTTTAACCTGCTTCTTTAACCCATTTCTTGCCTTCTAACTCCTTGGATAACCTCTAGGGATGTTACCCAATGTTCACCAAGGTGTAACAAGGAGACACATCACCACATTTGAGGTCCAAAGTCAGATTTAATTTCTGTTTATAGAAAACTTTTACAACCTGTCTTATTTCTTGTTCATCTTGTGGAAATCTTTCACCAACCTTGTTCCCAACTAAACTCATGTTGTGGGGCTTCTGTTATGGTCAATTTTCAGAAGCTTAGAGGTTCATAACCTCGAATACTTGCTGCCCCAAAGGTCCCAAGTGACCTACAAAGTGTTGAAACCATCCAAGCCCTCAACCTCCAATGTTGTGAGACTTGTCTTTTAGTAAGGTGTAAACAATGGAATCTTTGGCTTCCAACCATGATTTCCACCTCTTCACTTACATACTTTGTCGGTTTATTATGTCATTCTAAGTCACCAAACAATTTTTAAGAAAACAAAGTGAACAAACTGCACCAAGTCTTCAAACACTATCCACGTTTGAAAGGCACTCGTCTAGTTTACTCACTTGGTTGTCTTGATGAATTAGGAGATTTTATATTCGTGACCAACCGAAATCATCAATTAAATTGATGATTTTGTGCTTTGATGAATCCTAATAATGAGGTTAAATGGACGAAATTCGTCCTACCTCCATACATGACCATACGTGACTAGCTATACTATCATATATATGTAATATACTTACAAAACCGAACCCCAACTTCAACTAATTCATGGTTGAAAGTTACGAGTTATGGTGTTCATCATCCTAGTTCTTGATTCCTCATTTCGGATTCTAGTGGGTGATTTAGTACCCATGAAAACACACTAAAACCTAGTGTCCGAATGAGGGTTTAGACAAGATATATTTTTATACAATATCATACTTCCTTATTATAATTCTCAAATTCCAAATCTAACTCATAATCAAACTCCATTGACCCACACACCTTCGTTTCCCATTGTAGGGTGACTTTTGTGTTCTAATCATCCCATTCATATCAACTCACATTTGAAAGCTTTAGCAAACCGTGAGTATAGTTGACCCTTTTTACGCTTTAATGCACTTTTCGGTGTAACATGTATAATCTATCAAAATTCACAATGCACACAGTCAATCATATTCAATCACTCAATCCACCAAACATGCTATTTGTTATGCATAGGTTGTTCATGCTAGAAAACATTCATTCACTCTATTTGTCATTTAATTAGCTAGCCCACCTTAACAATTATAGCTCTATAGGAGTAGCACACTGCCCGTTTGTTGGGTATTTGTTAAGTATTCAATCAACTTTTATGGTCTCGTTCACTTCGGTGATGAGGGTTTGCATAATACTCAGTGGACACAAGGGTTTGACATATAGTTATGCATGCTAGCTTCAACTTAGTGTACATTTTGCCATGTTGGATTTGAGACTTTTTATGATATGCTATCTAAAATCAAACATGTATCTCACTGATCATTATGTGTTGACAAATTACTTAAATAGATGTTGTAGGAAATTAGCCTTGATGATTTGAAGAAATTGGTTAGGGTGAACTAGATACACACCCAAATTTTCATGTTATGTATTTCCTTTGTTTCATTATGTTCAAGTTACCAAGAATGTTGTATTTTCCCTTCAAGACTATGTACTTCATTTAGAATGAAATGAAATATTGTTATTTAAATTAATATCATTATTAGCAAGTTATGAAATCTCGAGCAATCTATTTCGTCCCACCTTGATGTTTCCGAATTCCGTCATCGGTTGGGGTATGACAAAAACCAAGTTGAAAAACACAATGCATAGAAAACCCATCTTCATTATGTCATACACTATGTTATATGTTCTGATAATAAAAACACAATGGACAGAACCCAAAATAACATTGTGTTATAGGTCCTGACAATAACACAATGTATAGAAACCTATTAGAAAACCTAATGACCAAAAGTCAACTGAAAAAACACCCAGAACCCTTAACATAATGTATAGAATACCCAGTAAATTTTTTTTATTTATTTTTATTTTTTTTATTAAGTCACAACAATATCATTCCACACGAAATAGGGCAATTACAAAGCACTGGCAGGTAGTCGGGCAACAAGTTGCGCCGCCACCCCAGTAAAATGTATTATTTTATTTTTATATAACTATATCATATATATATATATTAAAGATAAAACACTCGTTATTATTAGGGGTGAGCAAAAAACCGAAATAACCGAACCGTAACTGAAATAATAGAAAAATCCGAACCGAAACAAAAGCCGACGGTTCGGTTTTCAGAATTTTAATAACCAAAAATTTTGGTTCGGTTTTCGGATAATCATTTGAAATAACCGAAAACAACGGAACCAAACCGATAAGTTATACTAGTAGGCCAAGTCGATATATTTTAATTTTTAAGTTGTTTAAGTGTTTAACCCATGCTACTAGAAATTATTAATTTTATTCTTGATTGTTAAATATTTATAATAAGAACATTGACATGTTTATTTATTATTGAAATGATTTATCTATTGTTTCAAGAATAACCAAATTTAACATAAAAATTATATGATTTTCGAAGTATTATAAATGAAAATGTATTAATTTAAACTTTGGAGAAACATTAAAATAGATTAGAATGCTATGTTTATGTGAGTGAGCACCACAGATAAAAACCCCAAAATCTAAAAACCCTAAAATATTACAAACACAAATCGGCGTTAGATGAAGTACAACAATGATGAAAGCCGGCGAGAGGGAAATCGTAGAGAAAACCTCTGGTGGAGTTGCTATGGTAACGCATGAAATGGGAAGGGAAAACATTTAAGGATTGATTCAGAAACCTTATTGTTTATTTTGAATAGATGAAAAACAACCCCGTAAGTACCGATTGTGAATCAATTTTCTTTGACTAATAACAACCTAAAAAATCGATGATTGATGTATGATGAAGATGGAGAAACCTAGATTGCGAATGAATGAAAAACATAAAAAAACAAATATAATCCACAATAAAGAATCAAAATATCAAGATGATTAATAGAAAAAGGGGATCAAACCTTGATGAAGATCTATCCGCATGCGATTTAGGGATGCAGAAGAGAGGCGTACGATGAAAGCAAGAAACCCTAGGAGGTCAGGAGAATAGAGATTGTGTAGTTGTATTAAACTGAGTTATAACATTTATATACCCAAGAGCTTTTTTACCCGAATAACATAAACGGGTCCGCATGACCCATGCACCAAAGGGAATTGTGGTTTAGGCGGGAAAAACTAAATAGGAGGCCCTAGATAAGTGTCGTGTGTCACCTATGTATGGACTTTATTAGGTAGGATAGATTTGCATTTAATTTTAATGTAAGGGTATTTTTGTAAACTTACATAGATCATTAATTTCTAGTCTTTCTCTTTAATAGCTAACTGCATTAAATTAATAACTTATCTTGAAAATATATATTTTTTCAAAAAATAAAAATAAAATTAATTTAGAGTGTAGGACAAATTAGTAGGTGTGTATGATAAATTACGAGTTGTGTAGAATAAATTTAAATATGTGTAGAATAAATTTCGAAATGCCTAGGATAACTTTTTATCTGTGTAGGCAAAAAATTAGTGTAGAGAATAATAGTCTTTACAATTAATTAATTACTTAAAGATAGTTATAAATGAGATTAAAGTAAAACTACTTAACATTTTACAGTTGTACCATTTGTTCCTTTTCTTCTCAATTATTTTTTTTCTCAAATGAACCTCCCCATATATATATATATATATATATATATATATATATATATATATATATATAGGGAGAAGATCATGCGAGAACCACCTCTTATTGTGAGAACCGCGAGAACCAATGTGAACACACCAAAAATGCCTAAAAATAGCTAAAAATCACATAAAAAATTTTTTTTTGATTTTTTTAATATTTTTTAGGTTAAAATCGCTACTTTTCGAAGCAAAAAAAAAAAAATTTTTTTTTTTTAATTTTTTTTTTTGCTTCGAAAAGTAGCGATTTTAACCTAAAAAATATTAAAAAATAAAAAAAAAATTTTTAGATTTTTTTAGATTTTTTTTAGATTTTTTTAGGTTTTTTGGGGGTTTAGTTTTTAGCATTTTAGCTTGGGTGGGGGGGGAGTTAGGTTTTTGGGGGGTGGGGGAGGGGGGTTTAGGTTTTTGGGGGGGGGGTGGGGGTTAGGTTTTTTTTAGTTTTTTTTTGGTTTTTTTTAGCTTGGGGGGGGGGGTTTAGGTTTTTTTTGGGGGGGGGGGGTTAGGTTTTGGGGGGGGGGGGTGGGGGTTAGGTTTTTTTTAGGTTTTTTTAGGTTTTTTTAGCTTGGGGGGGTTAGGTTTTGGGGGGGGGGGGTTAGGTTTTTTTTGGGTGGGGGGGGGGGGGTGGGGGGTTTAGGTTTTTTTTGGGGGGGGGTTGGGGGTTAGGTTTTTTTTAGGTTTTTTTAGCTATTTTAGGTTGTGTTCACATTGGTTCTCAAGGTTCTCACAATAAGGGTGGTTCTCGCATGAGCTCCTCCCTATATATATATATATATATATATATATAATATATATATATATATATATATATATATATATATATATATATATATATGGTAAAATAAAAACTTATATGAGTTGTGAGAACTTAGAGAACTCGGCCTTACGAAAGGGTTTTTTTCAATTTTTTTAACCAAAAAGCATAAAAAATCCACTTTTCCAAAAAAAAAACCTCGTTTTTTTTTCATTTACGGCAGCCGTAAATGCTGTAAAAAGTGATGTCATGCTTACGTCATCAGCTTTTTACAGCTGCTGTAAAGGGTCGAAAAACACCACTTAGAATTTTTTTACGGCAATCTTTTATAATATTTTAATCTAGGGGTGTGAAAAAATAGGGGCAAAACTCGCATGGGAAGGCCAAATTCTCTAAGTTCTTACAACTCAGAAGGGTTTTTCCTTAATCTTGATCCTATATATATATATATACACATACGTATATCATCCTTTATCTTCCCCCAAACACACGCTCCCCCACTCACTCTCTTGATCTCTCTCTCTCTCTCCCTCTCTCACACACACACATACATACACACATGGCACAACCATCGGGAGCCAGATTTGTTCGGTCACCACCTCCACTCCAGCCTACCGCCACTCCCCAGATCTAAAGCCTAGATGTGGACATCGAACCCCCAACCATCTAACACAAACAATCACTAAAGTGGCAGTGATAGTGGTGTATCTAAGGTTCTGCTGCTTAAGGAGAAAATGGGTGTTAATAGAAACGATGGTGGTAATTAAATAGATTAGCGGCGACAACTGTGACTCCGGTGACGATTCAGGGTGCGAAGATCTTTGTACAACATAGCATCATACAATAGTGAAGGGGTATGGTCCCAGATCTCGCGTCAGCACGACCGGGAGTGACCATTACCCTTATCAAAAAACCCCACCAGCAAGAACTTATCTGTGTCCGTGCGGGCATGCGCCAACACAGATGTCGAATCCAATCGGTCAAGAGATGGGAAAATAAAGATAGGCATAAGCGATGTGGCCTGGCACCGCATCCTATGAATATCTCCTTACCCGGTGTATGAAAATGGGTGTACACATAGCGATGCGGCCTCGCACCGCATCCTGTGAACGTTTTCATCAATACAAGGGATCTGAACAACAGCAACAGTCACCACAAGTGGCGATGCGGCCTGGCACCGCATCCCGAAATCCTAGCCAGAGTGAGAACGCGGAAACAACAGTAGTTACCGCAGGCAGTGATACGGCACAGCACCGCATCCTGCCCACGAGGCAAGTGGGACTGACATCCCAGAGCAAGTGGCACCAATGACAGTCGCCTGTCAGCCCATACATAAGCAACAGACTGACACCGCAGTAGGACGTAGCTTCACCTCCACAGCCGACAAGCCTGACACACCTGCATAAGGGCGGCGCGTCGTCAGTCTGTCAACTCAACCACCCTCCTTCACTCCTCGGCTATAAATACCCATCCCAAACCAGGTTTGAGGTATCCTCTTCACAACTCTCTTACTAATACTACTATCACACTTTGCTTCCCAAGCAAATTACTGATTCTCACGCCAGAGAGTGGTAACAAGGAGCACCCCCCACCCCATCCTCCTTGTTACGAGTCATGGTGTGTTTTCCTTGTGCAAGAGACAGCCCAGCTGACGGTCAAGCCACCGATCCATGGAAAGAAGAGATTAACCCTACTTGACGAGACCAGTGAATTAACCTCTCTTGGTTAACCACTGTTTCGTCATTGGCGCCCACCGCTACTCTTAGCACCTTTCACACATCTGTTTCTTCCTTGGGATCATGTCTGATCGTCTAAACAACACTACCGGGGATAACCTAAACTCCGCAAACCCAGGGCCCGCAGGGACCACTCCCCCAGCCCTAAATACCGGCCACATCGGTACATCAACGCAAGGGGGTGCATCCCTTACGTTCGCACAAGATCTTTCACAGTATGCTTCTGTGATACCTCCAGGCATGAACCTTCATGCCTGGTATGACCAACAACATGCCATGCTGGCCACAGCATACAACAGAGCCTGCGCAGAAGCGCAAATACCTATCGGGCCTACCCCGGCACCGCATACACCTGCGGGTCGTATTTTACAATACGACGGCATGGCCCCCACGCACCCAGCCTCCCGAAGTAGGCATGAAGACCGCGGCTCTGTGAGGTCCGCACAATTAATGAGGATGATTCCTCATACGGGTCTCGCAGCAGGGGCCCAATACATAGCCGTCTGGGCCCTCATGGCGAAAACAGGCGGCCATCTACAGCCCACCGCGGCTCCGGCATCCATAGCCGACTGGGACCACAGTCCCACCACGAAGGGTATGGTCGTACCGACACGGACGACAATACATATTGCGGGGAATCCCACGCAACCAACAGCAGACCAGGAGGACGCAATTATGTTCCTCTCACTGAACCCCGCACTACATACCTCCGCGCTGCAAAGCGCCACCAAAGCCAACCCTATTGGCCGAAATCTTCGGCCGAAAACTCCAAGTTCATCCGAGAGATTCCCCACGGCGATGTCACAACCACTAAATTCCCATTAAACATCGGGAAATACAATAGTTCGTCCGGCCCGGACGATCACATGAACATCTTCACCAGCACAGGGTGCAACGGCAGGTGGGACGAGCCCACCTGGTGTCATTTTTTCCCACAGACCCTCACGGGTCTGGCAAGGGCTTGGTTCGATTCTTTGCCAGTGGGATCACTGGCCTCATTTGAGGACTTGCAAGCAAAGTTCCTCGCACATTTTAGCCAGCAACGACGCCACGAACGTGATTCTATGGACGTTATGAACATCTGGCGTGGAGAAAACGAATCTCTCGAGTCGTTTGTCGTCCGCTACAACAAAGAGTTCCTGGAAATAGGCGGCGTTGCAGACTAGATGGCACGCAACCATTTCATTCGAGCCGTTAAGGATGAAGAAATGGTTATGACCATCTCCGGCAAGGAAGGCTTGCCAAAGAAATGGGAAGATGTCATGGCTGCAGTCAAGACGTACGCCCAGACTCAACGGTCCCTCAAGCCGCACGTTACAAAGGCGCAGCCTCAAGCGGAAGGCCAGTCCTCCCGCCAAGACAACAAGCGCAACAACAAGTGTAACCGGGACACTTGGAATCGCGACAACGATTCCAAACCTTATGTCCCGCGGAGTAACCAGCCCGATGCAAGGGCAACAATCAATGCCCAACGCGAAAACCGGGCATCGAAAAAGGAATCTCGGGACCGCAACTGGACCGAGATTAACCAGTCGCCAAGCGACGTCCTCCTCACGGACGCGCAATTCCTGTGACGGCCCAACCGATGAAGTCCAAGAAAAACCAGGATCTCACACTTTACTGTGAGTATCACAAGGACTCGGGCCACACAACAAAAACTGCATCAGTTTCCGACTGGAGATCGAGCGAGCCCTAAAAGAGGGGAAGCTACAACATCTGTTGCCAGACGCGCAAAAGCAAACCAAGCGCATCACTCCCCACAACGAGGGCACCTCCACGGGTAAGAGGACCATGTACGTGGCCTCAACCCTCATTGTTAGTACAATAACGTCTGTAGCTTCCGTCAGCATGTAGTCATGTTTTGTATATTTGTGAATAGTTTATGTTTGTATGTATGTCTGTAAAGCAAGTCAGGATATGGCGCGTTATTTTGTTAAGTGCTGACATTTGTTGACCATCCTAACCGATCGGCTAGCCCAGCCGATCGAACAGGCCAATCGATCGAACAGGCCAATCGATCGAACAGGCTAACCGATCAAACAGCATGTTCGATCAGACAGCAAGTCAGCCGATCGGCTAGCCCAGCCGATCGGCCAACACTCACTCTATCCTGACTGTGCCTATATATATTTGTTTGATCAGCTCATTTGTAACTTTTGATACTTTTACTCTCTGGCTAACTCATGTCTGTCTGAACTCTCTAAGGAGCTTGTACACTTTCACATTCAAGTAATAGAAGATCAGACAGTAATTCAGAGTAGAATTTGTTCTCGTATATCTGTTGTGTGATTACATGAATTCCGCGCATTAGTCATATCCGATTCAACTTAGTTTCCGAAGAAGAAGATCCCATCCGAGGGACCAACAAGTGGTATCAGAGCTTTAGGAAGCTGATTCGAGATCTACAAAGACGAATTCACCGGAATTCGAAACTGTATTCGCTGATTTAAAGACGAATTCACCGGAATTCGAGCCGTATTCGCTGATTTAGAGATGAATTCACCGGAATTCGAGCTGTGTTTGTTGATTGGAAGACAAATTTCACCGGAGATTTCTCATTTCTGCCGATTCATTTCAAATTTCACCAGAAATTTGACACTTTCTTCTACTTTCTACTCAGATCTAGTCTTATTTTTCACTGTGTCATCATAAAATCGGAAAAACTTAAAATTGAGAGTGAATTTACGGTTAAAATTTGAAAATCTGCTATAGATCGATTCGCAATCATCAGAAGTATAATCCTTCAAGTTTTCATAACAAAATTCAAATTAAAACTTGTTCAAATTCATCAAAAACTGTGAAAAACTGTTCTTGTTTGCTGATGTCAGCCGTTCGAACGACCTAGCTGTTCTTAGAATTGCTGATGTCATCAAATTGGTTGTGTAACCGTTCGGACATTTTCAGTTAGATTCCATTCAGAAAGTGTTGCTGTCATCATCAGTGTTAGACGATCTGTTCTTAGAATTGCTGATGTCATCAAATTGGTTGTGTAACCGTTCGGACATTTTCAGTTAGATTCCATTCAGAAAGTGTTGCTGTCATCATCAGTGTTAGACGATCGAACAAGCTAATCGATCGGACAGCATTGTTGATATTTGATAGTTGTTGCTTACGTCATATTGCTAGCCGATCGAACACGCCGATCGATCGGACAGTAATTGATTGCTGATTACTTTCTTCTGTTTGTCATTCGATCGAACTAGCTAACCGATCGAACAAGCTAACCGATTAAGGGTGTGCTGATCGATCGAACAAGCCATTCGATCCAAGTGCATTTGTGTTAGATTGTTGAAAATCACAAAAAAATTTTCTAAGTGTTTGTTAATTGTTTCAGGTACTTTGAAAATGGAGGAATTCATGAATCCTTTTAGTGAGATGTATGTATTCTCTGGAAACAGTGGAGATGATTCAACAAACCGATCGAATGAAAATGCTCCAAACACGAGAAAGATGTTGTCCGATGCACTAAGTGTAGAAAGCGCATATGGAACCTATAATAAGCCACCAAAGCTGTTAGCAATCGAAGAGTATAACAGGTGGGCAAAAAGATTTGAGGAATGGTTAAAAGCTTTCGCTTATCCCAGCTGGAAAAGCTTAAAAAACGGTTTTAACAATGGAAGAGAAAACTTTGAAAACATGTCAGAAAGTGAAGAAATAGAATATTTTGTGGCTGAACAGAAATGTATAGCTTTGATAAACTAGTCAGTGAGAGAAGATATAATCTCATTGATTGAATATTCAAACGCAAAGGATCTTTGGGAGAAATTAAAAGTTAAATGTGTGGGTACTGCAGAGATCATCAAAAACAAAAAGAAATTACTTAAAAAGGAATTTGATCTGTTCGGATGTCTAAAGAATGAGCCTTTTCCGAAAATGATTGAACGATTTGGGCATCTAAAGGGGAGTTGGCAAGACATGGGGTGATATATTCTCAAGAAGAGCTAGTTGACAAGTTGTTTGACTCTTTGCCAGACGAAATGGATTGGCAATACTTTGCATTAATGATCAAGAATACAATCAAGTCAAATGAGCTAACGGTTGATTTGCTAATAAAGAAACTAGAAAGTCATGAGCTGGAACTAAAGAAAACACATAAAGTCAATCACCCTTTATATCAGCAAAATGTGGAACTTTATTATCCAAAGAGCATGATTCAAAAGACAGCATCTCCCAAAACAGCCTTCACTGCAGAAAGTTCACAACCAAAGAATCAAGAAACCTCACACAGTGGTTTTCATGGAGGAATGTCTTCTAATAACTCAAGTCAAGGACCATCAAGTACTTCAAACCAACAGCAATCAACACCAAAGAATGTCTTTCAATGCAACATCGCTGTTGATTTAAAAAATGGTCAAAATTTTAGTGAGGAGTCAGCAAAACAACAGATGGTTTTCTTAGCATCTGTATTAGAGTCATATGAAAGTCTCGTAGCAGGGAAGATAGGCAACACCAACTTGACAAAAGAAGATTATGATCAGTTAGATCCAGAGGAGATGGAACTGATCGACATAAGATGGTGCATGGCAAGTGCAGTCCGTCGGGCACAACGTTTCATGGAGATAACGGGGAGAAAGTCAATTGGCGGACCGTCTACCAAGTTGGGTTTCGATAAGTCTAAAGTGACATGCTTCAAATGCAAACAAAAAGGTCACTTTAAACGTGAATGCAGAAATGAGTATGCTGACGACTCTGCTAATCCATTCGGAGAAGATTACTGATGTGTGTAAAATGCAACATATAAATCACATCAATTAAGGCATAAAACTAACCCTTTTCAAGTACTAATGTTGGAAAAAGAGTGTTTTTGTCTTCCTTTTGTATTTTCAGGATTAAATGAGCTCAAATTCACAAAAGAAGCAAAAAGACAACTAATTCTAGCATAAATACAAGAAAAGGAATAAAAGAAGACTGCCCGGACCCTCAACGGCATCCTCCAAAGCAAAGAAGAGAAAAAAGAAGCCTGAACACGCCCCGTGCTCAGCCAGCACGGGGCCGTGCCCAAGAAGCAGCATAAAAGACAAACTTGTAGAAGCTTCCATTGCCCACCACGGGGCCGTGTCCAGTGAGCACGGGGGCGTGGTGAAAGTACAGCAGGCGCATTAATTGTAATTGCGAATTACAATTAATGAGGAGAGAGACTGTCAGACGGGCACGGGGGCGTGTCCAGCGGACACGGGGCCGTGCCCAGCCTTCTGTTCAACCTATAAATAGGGGTGTTTGGTTTCATTCCATCTCATCCCTTGGCACACCACCTCTCTCACACTTCATCCACCACCCACCACCACCATAACACCATCATCCACCACCATCATCCATTGTCCATCGTAGAGTGTGTGAGTCGTCTCGGGATCCAAGATTGATCGTAAGAGTTCTTGACAATCAAGGCCATGTTTTCCTAAGTCTCTTACATCACTTGGTGAAGACAAGTGTTTAGTATAATACTTTTTATTTTTAATCTTTTGCACTTTTTATTTGGTTTTGTATTAATGACTTTAATAACTAGTTGCTTATGTTGAAGGTGATCTTTCCTTATCGTTTGTCCGTGGTGTCTTGGCATTATTTTACTGTTTATATAAAATAAAAGATTTTCACCATTCATATCTCCACGGTCTATATGGAGGTATGTTGGCTACCTGGTCGGGGGTTAAGGGAACGGTTTGGTAAGGGTCTTGCCCTTGTTCAGCGTTTAGAGGTCCTGCTTGGGACTTGGGTCAAATTTAGTAGGATCTCCTTCAATGCCCATAGGAATTGGATGGCGGGGATCCAAACTCTTTGACCCCCTCATAAGTTAACTACTATTAATACTATAACCCGGCTATTTAGGACTGTATCCCTGCTGACTCAGACTACTTAGTCGAGGGTAACGTCACCGCCAAAAGCGGGGCCTACCATAATTTGCATTAATAACTTAATTCATTAATCCGACCCTTTAGGATTGTATCCTTGCTGACTCAAACTACTGGGTTGAGGGTAACGTCGCCTTCAAAAGAGGGGCCTACTACAATAACTAAGATAATCTCTTAAACAAGTGCAAAAGTGCGAAAATAATCAAAGGTCATACTAATACACGAGTCGGATCCAAGTGATTCATCTTGTCTATCTGTTTTTATTTTTATTTTATTTTTCAGCATTTAGTTAGTTTTTATTTTCTTAGTTTAAAAACATTTTTCTTACTTTTTGATTTGATTAGACGTTGAGGATAAACCGGTATTAAAAGCTCTTGTGTCCTTGGACGACCTCGGTATCTTACCAACACTATACTACGTCCACGATGGGTGCACTTGCCCATATGTGTGTTTAGTGTTAGTGAATATCGTGTTTTTATAAATTTAAAACTTGGCTAAAGGTGTAAAAAGGGCTTAATTATACATCTAAATTATATATACACCAACACACATCAAGTTTTTGGCGCCGTTGCCGGGGACACAAGGATTTTAAGAAAGTTAGGAATCAACGGCCTAATCATATTTTTATTTTTCTTTTTAATTTTTAGGATTTTTCTTAGTTTTTTTTTAGCTTCTGCAGAGCTCAGCACGGGCCGTGCCCGCTGAACACGCCCCCGTGCTCAATCATTGGAACTGGCAATCCTGTTTTAAGTCAGACAGTAAGCTGAACACGGGGCCGTGTCCACTCAACACGCCCCCGTGCCCAAGATTCTCTTACTGAAAACAGAACCGTTAGATCCCGGCGGTTGGTAATTTCTGACACAAACATGAGTGATAGTAATTCTTTTTACTTTCGGAACTCTTATGGTACGTGGTGTCGATTATGTGGAGGCGAACATGAAGAATTAAAATGTTATTTTCTAAATTATAGGCCCCACTATATAGACCCACCGATTCCTTATAACCTTAAGAGGGGCGAAAGTAAAAATAAGCACTATCTCTCCCTCGAATGCGCCCAGCCAGATATTCTAGGGGAAATGCTCCTTGACGAGTTATTTCAACTAGAAGAACTAATTCTAAATTGGTCAAAGGAACTTAGGAAGGATTTTATTGATCCGCCCCAAGACGATGACCATGAGGAAATGTTGGAACCGCATTCCGACAACCTCGTTGCTCCCGAAAATACCTTCATACCTAAAAAAGACTTGGACGATAGTCGTCCCTGTGCCGATTGTGCCGTGAAGGACTCTCCATCGACTTCGTTCGGTGCATACATAGACCTGAGCGATTCGGCTTACACCTTCTTTAACGAGAGCCCGGGAAAGGGTTGGACTTGTCCACCTAGAATGAAAATAGGAATTACCCTCACCGATAACCTCTTGCGTTCTCGCCTTAGTATAGGACAATTAAGGTATCTTAGGCACTTTGGGGTTGTCCCAACCAATCAAGAGCCACCCGATAACAGATAAGTTCCATAAAAAAACTAGACAACTTCATAAAAATATAGAGACCACTCGACACGGGGCCGTGTCCAGCCAACACGCCCCCGTGTTCACCAAAAGATTCCCTTCTGATCAGAACGTCAGAATACGGACAAACTGTGTCAGAATTTCATCTGCACACGGGGCCGTGTCCAGCGAACACGGGGCCGTGTTCAGAAGGCTGTCGTTTTCTATAAATGCAGCCAAGAATTCTGCACATTTGGACCAACTTGGGACAGAGATTTGAAGGAATCTTCTCTCAAACAATCCTAGGTAAGTCTAAAAGAAGGTTCCAACAACCCATCTTGTCCTTTCCTCTTCTAGCCATTTCCTTCTTTTTCATCTTTCCCCAAGAACTACCATCTAAAGTTTGAATTCTTCAACCTTTGTGGTAGGAAACAATGAGTTTTGTTCATGGAATCTTGGTAAAAACATGTTGTGTAACATTGTTTAAAGTTATCTATGTCCAAAAAGCCTACATAAATTCAGAAAATAACTTAAAAGCCCAAGATTCCTTGCTTCAAAACTCTGCAGAAAGATGAACACGGGGCCGTGCTCAATGAGCACGGGGCCGTGTCCAGATACTGTTTCATCACATAAACTGTTTTTCGGTTTATTTTTCGTAGAATGGCGAGTGAAAACAGCGAAACATCATCCGTTCATTCATCAAACAGTCGAAGGGGAAGAAGGCCCTCCGTTGAAGCTACGCTTATGCACTATGTGATAGCATTGAGGGAAGCTCTCGACGAAATGACGTCAGTAGAGGAGGTCCTGATTGACCGTATTAACGATCTTACGGTGGGACTCGAAAGTAGCTTCCAAGAAATTAACCTCTTGCACCAGAGGTTAAATATTCTTGTAGCACCCCCGATGGAACCAATCCTTCCACAACAGGACTGGAACTTGGCACTCGGGGTTAACAACCCTACCGGGTGGGAAGACTTTCCCGCGGAACCTCCCATGGAACAACCACAAGAAATTCCAGCGGAAATCGAAACTCCTCAAACTAATGCAAATGAGCCCTCTTTTCTCCTTCCAAGGGAGGTGGAGGAGTGGCTCGCCGACATATGAGGAGGGCCACGCCCGGAAGAAGGAGTTTCTAAAAGCCTTATCTAACCAAGATTAGTAGCTTCTTGGAAATTTTGCTAATTAAAATAAAACATAGGGCTAGAACTCCATGGTTTAATATTTATGTATTTTTATCTTTAGTTTTATGTTATGTCTCTCTATGTTTGCAATGATATGATGGTTTCTAAGATTGATGGTTATTGATGAATAAAACACACTTATGGTGATAATGGATGAAAAAGGGAACGAGAAAAATGGCCCCATGCACAAAGAACAGAGCAACCCGACACAAATCTCCATCACAGAAGGCTCAACACGGGCCGTGCCCAACCAACACGGCCCCGTGCTGAGCCACCTGCAGAAAAATGCCCAGTTCAGGTAACTGGACACGGGCCGTGTTCACCAGACACGCCCCCGTGTCCAGGCTTCTGTCTCATTTCTTCAATTTCTGTTACTGGCACCTGACCACGGGGCCGTGCCCGGTCACCACGGGGCCGTGTCCAGACTGACAGTAACATAAATCTTTGCTTTTTAACACTACACCACACATCCAATCAACCTAAAAATTTATTTTTGGGACACATTGAGGACAATGTGTAATTTAAGTGTGGGGGGGGGGGGAAGCTAACACTTTGAAATTTTGCAAGTCCTAACAACAAGCCTTACACAAAACTCTATTGGAACCGCTAAACACCCAAATTTTTTTTCAAAAATCCTTTCATTTTTACTTGTCTAAAGTTTAAGTTGGGAATCACAAGATTAATAAGGTTATATTTTTTAAAAATTTACAACCGAAAGCGTCGTGATAACAAGAACCAACATAAGAAAATTACGAAACGGCATAACAAGTCTAGTTAAAATTTAATTATATATACTTGATCACATTAAAAACCCATTCCCACAAAAGTGAGTTTTGAGCCTTTATTGAGCATACAAATTTACATCTTTAGACTAAATGCTCATTTTTCGTTTCTTGTGTGAATAGCCGCTTGGTTCTTACAACTCTAGAACTTGCCACGATGATTCATTCCCGGTCCTTACCAACTTAAACCCAAGTAAGTAAATGATGGAGGCATTAGGACTAACCATTTTTCTTTCTACACCATTATTTTTCAATTTTTTTACCACCTACCCAAAATCCCCCTAGTTAACCCCTTTGAGCCTAAACCTTTCATTTCATTACCCTAAATCCCTTTTTACCCACCAAAAACCTTTTTATTTTTCACCCTTTATTTTAGTATCAAGCTCGGTTTTTCGCAAGCTCGTTCTTTTATGTGACTAAAAAAAATATGAGGATGAAGTTAAAAACAAACAAAGCTATACAAACAAAAGCTTGTTTGGAGGAATACTTCAAAATAAAAAGTCACTAAATTTTTTTTTTTTCGAAAACCGACGCTTTTTACGCTTTTCGCCCTTTTACTAACCACTAACCCAACCACCCACCTTTAGCCCAAGCCTAACCCTTCACCCAAAAAGTCCTCTTGATATTTACAAAAGGTAAAAAGTTAAAAAGGAGGAGGATTGATTGCTTGGCAAGCCTATGGAAGGTGTGAGTTCCATGCCGCTCTCGAGTGATTCACTAAAAATACACCTACGGCCGAGTGTTGAGTGATTTATCCCGTGAGGTATGTGAACTTGTATATAAATAGAATTTTAAAAAAGGCATGTTATGCCCGAATAAGTAATTTATCCTATGAGACGTTCTCAATAAATCATAACGAATAAAATTGTGAATAAATAAAAATAAAACCTAAAAAGATCTTGGATTCCCGACACTCTATGACAAACCAAAAACATTCTCTTCTACCTATTCCATTTGGGAGTGTAAGCCACATTTAAAGAGTTTTGCTTGAGGACAAGCAAAAATTCAAGTGTGGGGGTATTTGATGTGTGTAAAATGCAACATATAAATCACATCAATTAAGGCATAAAACAAACCCTTTTTAAGTACTAATGTTGGAAAAAGAGTGTTTTTGTCTTCCTTTTGTATTTTCAGGATGAAATGAGCTCAAATTCACAAAAGAAGCAAAAAGACAACTAATTCTAGCATAAATACAAGAAAAGGAATAAAAGAAGACTGCCCGGACCCTCAACGGCATCCTCCAAAGCAAAGAAGAGAAAACAGAAGCCTGAACACGCCCCGTGCTCAGCCAGCACGGGGCCGTGCCCAAGAAGCAGCATAAAAGACAAACTTGTAGAAGCTTCCATTGCCCACCACGGGGCTGTGTCCAGTGAGCACGGGGGCGTGGTGAAAGTACAGCAGGCGCATTAATTGTAATTGTGAATTACAATTAATGAGGAGAGAGACTGTCAGACGGGCACGGGGGCGTGTCCAGCGGACACGGGGCCGTGCCCAGCCTTCTGTTCAGCCTATAAATAGGGGTGCTTGGTTTCATTCCATCTCATCCCTTGGCACACCACCTCTCTCACACTTCATCCACCACCCACCACCACCATAACACCATCATCCACCACCATCATCCATTGTCCATCGTAGAGTGTGTGAGTCGTCTCGGGATCCAAGATTGATCGTAAGAGTTCTTGACAATCAAGGCCATGTTTGCCTAAGTCTCTTACATCACTTGGTGAAGACAAGTGTTTAGTATAATACTTTTTATTTTTAATCTTTTGCACTTTTTATTTGGTTTTGTATTAATGACTTTAATAACTAGTTGCTTATGTTGAAGGTGATCTTTCCTTATCGTTTGTCCGTGGTGTCTTGGCATTATTTTACTGTCTATATAAAATAAAAGATTTTCACCATTCATATCTCCACGGTCTATATGGAGGTATGTTGGCTACCTGGTCGGGGGTTAAGGGAACGGTTTGGTAAGGGTCTTGCCCTTGTTCAGCGTTTAGAGGTCCTGCTTGGGACCTGGGTCAAATTTAGTAGGATCTCCTTCAATGCCCATAGGTATTGGATGGCGGGGATCCAAACTCTTTGACCCCCTCATAAGTTAACTATTATTAATACTATAACCCGGCTATTTAGGACTGTATCCCTGCTGACTCAGACTACTTAGTCGAGGGTAATGTCACCGCCAAAAGCGGGGCCTACCATAATTTGCATTAATAACTTAATTCATTATCTTCCAATAATCCGACCCTTTAGGATTGTATCCTTGCTGACTCAAACTACTGGGTTGAGGGTAACGTCGCCTTCAAAAGAGGGGCCTACTACAATAACTAAGATAATCTCTTAAACAAGTGCAAAAGTGCGAAAATAATCAAAGGTTATACTAATACACGAGTCGGATCCAAGTGATTCATCTTGTCTATCTGTTTTTATTTTTATTTTATTTTTCAGCATTTAGTTAGTTTTTATTTTCTTAGTTTAAAAACATTTTTCTTACTTTTTGATTTGATTAGACGTTGAGGATAAACCGGTATTAAAAGCTCTTGTGTCCTTGGACGACCTCGATATCTTACCAACACTATACTACGTCCACGATGGGTGCACTTGCCCATATGTGTGTTTAATGTTAGTGAATATCGTGTTTTTATAAATTTAAAACTTGGCTAAAGGTGTAAAAAGGGCTTAATTATACATCTAAATTATATATACACCAACACACATCAATTACTACAAGAAAGCCATTTACCATCATAATAAATCGGAACCTCCTAGGCTAAAGCAGATTGAAGAAAAAGAAAAAGAGAAGTCTAGAGCTCTTGCGGTCATTCATGACGATGAAGGATATGACTGGAGCGAGATATTGCCTGAGGAAGACGCAGTTGGTTACGCGTTCGCGGTAACAAAGATTGTTCCTTTTAAAGACAAAAGAACGGAAGAAGAAAAGTTTGTGAACAGAAGAATGAAAGCCCAAACAAAAATAAGCAGAATCTATAACATTTACAAAGAAGCAAAGAGGGCTAAAAGATGGGATGCAGACAGAGAATGCTACCTTGATCCTCAAGGAAATATCGCAGTTGATCCCGATACCATCAGTGTTGATGCAATCATTCAGCAATATGCTGAAGAAGAAGAAGCAAGACAAAAAGAATGGTGGGGTGAAGGTGAAAAGAAGGTGGAAGAGAAAGAAGAAAAGGTGAAGATGGCAGAAAAGAAGATTGATGATGGATTGATAGACACATCACAGGAGCTCGCAGCTGAAAATCTAATGAAAATGGCGGACAAAGTTCTTGCTGCAAAGGAATTGGAGGTAGATACTAGTTCTGGAACTGAGTCAAAAGGCCAGGTCAGTCAGATTAATACAAATCAAGTGTCAGGTAAGAAAGTCAAAAGCGAAAGTGACTGCAAGAATTGCAGGAAAAACTGCAAAGATTGTAGTACTATCGCTTACCTTAACAACAAAAAGGTTGAAGATCTGACAAAAAGAGTCAGAGAGGTAGAAAACCAGATCTTAAACCGGGATAAATTGCTAAAAGCTTCAAACGATCGTGCAAAAGAGTTAACTGAAAAAATTGAAAGTGATAAGTGACATAGAAAGAACTAAGAAAGAAAATGAAAAACTCATTCATGAAAATCGTCACATCACTGAATATTTTGAGAAGCTTAAGCGAACGGTTAAAGATTCGGATGAACGAAATGGTAAAACAACAAAAGAGAATATTCAACTATCGGGTGTGTTAAGGGTGAAAGAAGAGTTAATCAATAAACAATTGGATGAAATTGCTAAACTGAAGCTTCAATTTCAAGAAGCGAAAATTGAAAATGAACGCATCCAATTGAAATTAGCCAGCTACAACTCCGCAAGCTTTGTTTTGCAACACATCGTTCCAAAACCCATCGGGAAAAACAAAGCTGGCGAAGATGTATTTTCGGACGGAACAGAGGTGGGATATCATCAAGTTCCACCACCCGTTTTAAATAATTTTTCAAAGAAAAAGTCCGGGCTGGTTAATGATGAAGAAAATTTAAAAGAAATCAAACTTCCAGAGTCAATTGATGTCACATTTTTGTCATCGTCATCTGATGATAGTGTTCAGACTGATATTGTTAAAAGCATGGCAGAAAGTGTTTTGGAGTCTGATTTAAATGAAGATGATGGATGTTTCTTGGATAAATACATTCCGAAACAAAAATCCAAGAACAACTTAAATGAAGAACCAAATCTTGTCATGTACAAGATGTTGGGTTCAGATAAGTTGTTTTCGGATTCTGAGTTTCCCATTGAGAATGTAAATGTGAACAAATTGACAAACATTTTCAAATTAGTCGAAGTTGAGTTATCAGAAGTGAACAATTTGAATCAAACAAAGAGAAAAATGAATTTTGAGAAAGATAAAGCTTACTACAAGAAACCTGTTGTTCCACCGCATTTTTACAATAACAAACGAAACAATTGGTCGGGTGGTTATCACGGGGTAAGTCTTATCAGAAGAAGAACATTCAAAACAAGAAGTTTGTTGAAAAGAAAGTATTTGTGAACAGTTCGAGTTCATTTTCTAATGAAGAACTTAAAATCTTTTCAAAATCAAACAAAGAGTTCTTTGAGGAAAAGGCCTCACAACCTCAGTCTGAAGGCACAAGTCGGGTAGCTGACACCCGAACATGTTTCAGATGCAATCAGGTTGGGCATATTGCACGAAACTGTACCAACTTGAAGCCTAAGACTTAAGTCACTGAGAGTCAAAAGAAGAAAGATGATGTGAAGGGAAAAGCTCCATTAGTTGTTGAGAAAAAGATTTTGACAAATGACAACATCAAAGTCAAAACTCAACCCGTAAAGAAAGTGGTAACTAAAAATGACAAATTTTACAAACGGGTCGCAACAACTCAACAAACATGGAAGCCAAAAATTGCTGAAGTGAGAGCAAGTGGTTCAAAACCAAAGGTTTCTGAAATGGAAAAACAATCATCTTCTATCACATCGGTAAAGATGAGTGTTCCTTTGGATTTTTATGAAAAGTTTGAAAAAGAAAAATCAATTTCTGAAAAGAAATGGGTGGCAAACAAAGACCAACCATCTGGTCAACCTCAAAAGGATGAGTTTTTCATATACAAAGAGGTTGAGGTTGAGTCTAAAGAAAGTTTGAAATTAAATGATAAAAATTTTCCGCCACTTTACACAGCAAAATCTCACATCAAACTTGAGTTACCTAAGTCCAAAGAGGCTTGGGTAGCATCAAAATCTGTTTAAAGTATGCCTGACTTGCCGGAGCTTCCGTGATCGCGAAGCATGAATCGGCATCTTTATTAAAATTTTTAATCATGTTTGGTCTATGTGCAGGATCTTCCAAAACTTGTTTCGAGATGGATCATGGATAGTGGAGCTTCCAGACATATGACAGGGAAGACTGCATTATTATACGATGTGAAGAATATAAATGGAGGTTATGTTGGATTCGCGGGTAATCAAGGTGGTAGGATTGTTGGTGAATGAACGTTATCCAATGGGATTGTGACATTTGAAAGAGTTAACTACATTGCTGAGCTGGAGAATAATCTGCTAAGTATCTCCCAGATCTGTGACAAGAAGTATACTACTCACTTCACTGACAAAGAGTGTTTGATTTTAAAACCGGGATTTGTTGTCCCTGAGGAATGGGTCATCATGAGGGCACCAAGAGTCAACGATCTGTATGTGTTGGATATGAGTATAGCAACGACAACCACGGGCCAGGCTCATTATTTTGTGTCAAGAGCAACTGAGAAAGAGTCAAGATTGTGGCACCGAAAGATGGGGCATATACATCTAAGAAAAATGAATCACTTGGTGCACAATGACTTGGTTACAGGAGTTCACATCAAAGGTTTTCATCTGGAAGGGGAATGCATTAGTTGTTTAAAAGGCAAGCAGAAGAAAAAGTCGCACCCCAAAAAGCAAGTCAATTCAGTTTCACGACCCTTGGAAATACTTCACATGGATTTCTTTGGTCCTGTGAATGTCAAAAGCATTACTGGAGATTACTATTGTTTGGTTGTTACTGATGATTATTCCAGATTTTCTTGGGTATCTTTCCTGAAGTCAAAAGATGAAACTTTTGACAGTCTGATGGCGTTGTTCAAAAAGATTGAGAATTTGTACCAGAGGCGTATTCGACGAATTAGAAGTGATAATGGTACTGAATTCAAGAACAACAAGATGGAAGAATTTTGTGAAGAACGAGGTATAATGCATGAGTTTAGTGCTCCGTACACTCCGCAACAGAATGGAGTCGCAGAACGCAAAAACCGGACACTAATAGAGACAGCCAGAACAATGCTCGCAGATTCGAAACTTCCAATAAATTTTTGGGCAGAAGCTGTTTCCGCCGCATGCTATACACTCAACAGAGTTCTCACTGTCAAGAAATTCAACAAAACGTGCTTTGAATTAATCAATAACCGCAAGCTTAATTTGAAATATCTTGAACCGTTCGGGTCACCCTGTACGGTAATGGAACCTTTTGGAAAGTTTGGTCCAAAGTGCATTGAGGGTATATTCGTTGGATATGCAAGTCCTTTGTGACGTGTCTTCGTTCCAAGTGAAAAGCGGATTATTGAAGCTGCAAATGTTGAATGTCAAGGTCATACGATGCCACCACAGAACCCCGGAGATTCATGGCGTTACCACTACGACACTCTGTGGGATTCGTTTGATGTGAAGGAAGAACCTGAAGATGAAGAAGACTTCTTTGATGAGTTTGATGTTCTTAGAGACTATGTGTCATCAGAAGAAAGATTTCCAGCCAAGTATTCTAGGCAATCACAGCAAACTTCAAATGACGATGAAGCAGGTCCTAGTAATGCTGGTGAACAAGATGATACTCCACAAACTCCAGATAATCAGACGGCAACAAATGATGATACAACATCTGATATCGGTCCAACATTTGATCATGGTGATTCAGAATCTGAGGGGGAGCAGATCCAGATTTTAGATCAAACAAATCCTATCAGTGAACAAGGTGCAAATCAAAATGTCACTAATCTGGAAGGCAATGTGGATGTTCCGAGTGAAGTAATGCCCAGAACTCTTTCATATCATCCAGAGGAGCTGATCATAGGAGAGCTTCAATCAGGAGTTCGCACCAGACGTCAAATTGACCAAGGGCTTACAAGTTTTTATTCTTCAGTAGCACCTTTACAAACTGAATTTCCATTATGCTGTTTTATCTCGCAGATCGAACCTCGAACTTACAAAGAGGCGCTTACTGAAGATTCTTGGGTCAACGCGATGCAAGAAGAGCTGAACCAGTTTGAAAAATTGGGTGTCTGGAAACTGGTGGATCTACCTGAGGGTCACAGGAAAATCAACACCAAATGGGTGTTCAAGTGTAAGAGAGACGACAGAGGAGTTGTTGTGCGAAATAAAGCTCGACTCGTGGCCCAGGGCTTTAGCCAACAGGAGGGAATAGATTTTACTGAAGTATACGCTCCTGTGGCACGACTAGAAGCTATCAGAATTTTCCTGGCATTTGCATCTTGGAAAAACTTCAAAGTATATCAATTAGATGTTAAATCGGCGTTTCTTTATGGGAAGGTCAAAGAGGAGGTTTATGTCGGACAACCACCGGGCTTTACCGACCCAATCCACAAGAACAAGGTTTATTTGCTGGACAAAGCACTGTATGGCTTACACCAGGCCCCGAGAGCTTGGTACGAGACTCTGTCTCAACATCTTCTAGCCAACAGGTTCACTCGTGGAACAGTGGATGCCACTCTCTTCACTAAAGAGGTCGACGAACATCTTTTAATAGTTCAAATATATGTGGATGACATAATTTTTGGGTCAACGAACGAGAACTTGTGCAAAGATTTTGAACAAGTTATGAAGCAAAAATTCAAAATGTCATCGATGGGGGAAATGAAGTTCTTCTTAGGGCTCCAAGTTGAACAACTACCTGAGGGAATTTTCATTCACCATACGAAGTACGTTCATGATATTCTAGATAAATTTGGAATGTCAGGTTCTACTCCTGCTGCAACCCCTTTAGCAACAAATCATGGGATTCACCCAGATCTCACCGGAGACAGGGCAGATGAAACACTCTATCGTTCCATGATCGGTTCTTTGATGTACTTAACTGCTTCAAGACCTGACATTATGTATCCAACGTGCCTCGCAGCAAGATTTCAATCTAACCCTAGAGCTTCGCACATGATCATTGTGAAGAGGATATTACGCTACCTGAAGGGAACTCCATCGTTGGGGTTGTGGTATCCTAGAAAAGAAGACTTTGTGCTCGAAGGGTATTCCGACTCAGATTTCGGATGCTGCAAAGTCAATGCGAAATCAACAACTGCAGGATGCCAGTTCTTTGGACCTCGCTTGGTTACCTGGCAGTGTAAGAAACAAACGTCTGTGGCGCTATCCACATGCGAAGCAGAGTATGTGTCTGCCAGCAGTTGCTGCTCTCAACTTCTGTGGATACAGCAACAGATTCGCGATTATGGTTTGCAGTTTCTTAACACACCTCTTTTTGTTGATAATGAGGCCGCAATAAATATAACAAAGAATCCAGTACATCACGCTAAAACTAAACATATAGAAATTCGTCATCACTTTATTCGCGATTGTTTCGAGAAAAAGTTGATACGAATTGAGAAAATCCACACTGATGAGCAAAACGCTGATTTACATACCAAAGCATTTGATAAAACTCGTTTTAAATATCTTTTAAAACTGAATGGCATGATGCTTTTATCGGTATCGGATGGAATCGTTGGCGTTGATGAGGATACCACTGTAGATGATGTTGAAAAACAATCTGCAATGGTTTGTCGATTTTTTACCTGTTTTGGTCTTTAGGGGGAGATAGGTATATTTGTATATACTTTTACAAAATCCAAAAACAATAAAAAAACTGAAAAACCCAAAAACATGAAAAATTTCCTAAAATCCAAAAACAGTAGAAAAATGAAAAAGAGCTTGTGTATAAAGGGAAAATGATAGTACATCAGCTAGATTGTTACGGTATGCTAAAGATTTGTAAAGTCTTTAAAGGATTAAACAGTCTCACTGATGATGTGTCGATAGGTTTTTACACAGTTAGTAGATTTGTTCGGTATATAAACTTAAAATTTCATAACGAAACTTATTTCGTGGGGAACACTACTTGGATATATAGGTAACCCCTGAAATCTCGTTTGATAGGTCCCTTATTCTGAGATACTAGGTCTTTATACTCAGTGACATCTGGGGTATTATTCCGGGATGTTACGCCCTAATTCGTATTTGTCAAAAGTCGCAGCGGAAATTCGTGCCATAAAATTTCTTTCATTACAAACGTCTTGACTTACTTGAAAGTTCGTTTTAAAATGTATCTTTTACAAAGATAAAATATAAGTCATGTTTACTAATAGTACATACTTAATTATTCCCGTACAATCTATCTCGTGACTCGGTCTTCGATCTCTAATTCTTGTGATAATCCGCCCGTTATCCGTATAACCTGCACTCACCACATACATTCATAACATTAGTACACATTATATAAACAAGATTCATTCGCGTACACTTCACATTTCGTCATCTTTCAAACTTTAAGCATTTCATATGCGTATCCATTTCCTGGTGAGGCTTCAATAATGTACCTGCATTACTTTTCATTCTCAAGGTGCACCATTAATAACGTTAGCCCTCAACGTGACTAAATTATGCATACATGCGTAATTACATACATACATACACATCTACATACGTACATATCTTCCCTACAATTTTACATACGTGTATACTCTCATACATACATATACTTCTACATACATACATATACTTCTACATACGTACGTACCTTTCCTACATCTTTACATACATACATACGCTCGTACATATCTTTATACATACATACATGCACATCTATATACGTACAAATCTTTCCTACATCATTACATACATGCATACACTCGTACATATCTTTATACATACATACATACATGCACATCTATATACGTACAAACCTTTCCTACATCATTACATACATGCATACACTCGTACATATCTTTATACATACATACATGCACATCTATATACGTACAAACCTTTCCTACATCATTACATACATGCATACACTCGTACATATCTTTATACATACATACATACATACGCATCTACATTTGTTCATACCCTTCCTACGTCATTACATACATGCATACCTTTATGTACACGTGCTAGATCACGCGTACCTCTTACATAATCATACATTATTTACATGGGTCTTAGACTTAGCTTTATAGCTCATAAACATCTAAGGAACCATCAAAATCATGTTTGGAAGGTCCGCCGTAGACCACAGATGACAAACCGAAGCCTACGATACATTAAATAACTTAAATAACAAGATTTCAGCTTTTGGAACTTGGGGAGGCCGTCGCCGACGCCCCTAGGGCCGTCGGCGACGGGCCTTGCATTTACCCGTAGCCCAAAAACCCGTAGACAGGAGATTAACCCGTCAGCACAAAAATTCACTTTCTGGAGCCCGTCGGCGACGCCCCCATACCCGTCGGCGACGCCCTCTAGAAACTGCAGTTTTCTGCAGTTCCGTTTCGTCGTCCGTACGCACTAAAACGCGCATAACTTTTGAACCGTTTACCCGTTTAACCTCCCGTTTCTTCCTACATGCTTGTAAATTCACATTCTATCATATCAACTTAAAATCCTACCTCCGGATTAAGGAATTTCTTAACTTACGTGCATTCGACATATTACCCTTTTCTAACTATTTGACCCGTTCGTGCATTTATCAACATAATCTGATTACTTAACCTCGACTCCTCATGAACCTTTTAATATCAACGTCATTTATCATAGAGGATTAAATTCTTGGATGTCTTACCTATTTTAACATATTTTTGGTCAGAAGCTTACCTTGACCCGTTATGGGTATTTATGCATTAAGTAGTTTATGACATACAAAAACATACTCCACATTTTCATGCTTGACCAAAATATTATACTAATCGAATATCTTGATTCCAAACGACTTCTAAGGTCGTTTGCCCGATATACCTATCAAGGGCATTTTAGTCAATTATGCTATATCCTTAATAACAAAGGAATTTCTTGCATGAGTAACCAATCTCACTACTTAGCTACAATTTCTTAATCACACCTGCCTAGCTTGGATCAAACTAAGATCCGTTTAATACTTTATTGACATCATACAACTCATTCCTATTTGACCTCAATTATCACATATAATTAGATTGCATATAACATTACATAACAACTAAGAAGTGATTGCGGAGTCACTTACCTTAAGCGTTCGTGTTCAAGCTTGCTTCCTCACCTCCTCATGACCCGTTAGCGTTCCGTTCTTGAGTCCATGCTAATGTGATCCCTATCCTTTCATGTCATTACAATCACATTATGGTTAGCACAAATGCTCGTTCATACTAACATTCATTTCCTTCCATTCATATATTACTTGCATTTTTTATTAACCAAATACCACATACATAAGGCATAGACTAAAAGTTACCTTGTTCCACATTCACGCAACTCAATCATCATCGTACACGACGTGTAGATCATCTAGTACATAACACATTACTTCTCTACTATTATAATTGTGTCCGAAAGGCTAACCATGTTATTCATTCATTGTTGACTTTCAAAAAGTCAACTGTCTTACTTACACACTTTCAACTTATGAACATGTATCCATCTTAATATGGTAGAGCATAGTATTAACATTATACGCATTTCATGATCGTATTATATGACATATTAAACTACATGATCACCTAATTATAT
This sequence comes from Helianthus annuus, assembly GCF_002127325.2. Taxonomy (NCBI): domain Eukaryota; kingdom Viridiplantae; phylum Streptophyta; class Magnoliopsida; order Asterales; family Asteraceae; genus Helianthus; species Helianthus annuus. The sequence continues at coordinate 51,730,310 of NC_035448.2, read as the reverse complement.
ACACATGTACATACATAATCCATTTCTTCCACACCAACGTTTTCATATCTTCACAACTAACACCTTAACTCATACTTAGCTAACCCAACATCATTTCAACATAGCCTCCGCATGAACTATATCTAAAACGCACTTCTCATGTTAGTTTACTATCAAATACATTATTATCACGTTCTATATATAATTACCTATTACTTGCATACAATTTCACACATCATTTCCATTTAGACATTTCATCAAACACTTGGTGTGCGTACAACTTTCTAAGCCTAATGTACAAGTATTTTATGCATAATATTACAAGTTCATATCAAGATCATCAAGTTCCACTAGAATCATAAAATTCTCATAATATACCCAAATTAACTAACAATTACTCATTACATACAACATCATACATGAATTTTACACAACAATTAAACATGTATGATTATCCATATCATCATCTTTACTACTACAAGTGGGTTTCATCCAAAATCATCAAATTACTTAGAATCTTGCATAGTTCATGTTCTATATGGTGATTCTAACACATGTACATGATCAATTTCGTACAATTTCATGGATTGTTCATAACCCACTTCATAGCAAGATCATTAAATCGTAAATTACAACTTACCACATGTTTAATAGGGCTAGATCATCAAGAAAACGTGTTCATGCATTAGTTTAGGCTGAAATCCTTCTTCAATTTGATGGTTTCTTGAGGGTTAGGGTTTACACCCCTCACTCCCTTCTCCTGATCGTTCTCACGCACACACACACCATGTGTGTGTGAGATTTTTGTTTTAATTAAATTCACTTTCAACTTTGGCAATCCTAGTCCCTAAAGTTCATTACCCATCATAGTTACCACAAGTTTCAATCCTTTACTTAATTTGCTAGGCATTTAACTAGGTTTACTAACCTAGTTATTATACCCCCTTTTGTTAAACATGATAACAAACTAGCAAATTAATAATTCGGTTTTGGGGTGTTACAAGTCTACCCCCCTTAAATGAGGTTTCGTCCCCGAAACCTTTCTCACTTCCATTTATACATACACCTTTCATGTTTGACTTCTTCTTAACAAATCTATACTTCCCATGCTATACTTCCACGTAACCTTCTCATTTCCTTGACCGGTTAGTAATAGTTCATCGTCCCTATATATTCAAACCTATATTAATGCTTACTTATAAAGGCATTCATTACATCCTTTTATGTTTTAAATCCGTCCCATGGATTTAAACGTAACATCCATACCCTTCATTCCTTCTATGTTTGAATCCATCTAGCGGTTTCAAACATGTCATTCTTACCTTTTCTTTCTTACATGTGTTTAACACAAACTTAAAGTTTTACCTACCTTTAGCAACAAGGTTTTAAGGTTAGTCATCTTAGTTGTCGAATCATAATTACTTCATTTTAGTTCTATTCATATAGGAGCTTTCTTCTTTCTTACACATTCAACTACCCAAGTAAATGGGGTTCGGCATAAACGCTCTCAATGAGAGTTAAGCATACACATTCGACTACCCAAATAATTGGGTTTCGGCATAAACACTCTCAACGAGAGTTAAGCATACACATTCCATTACCCAAATAATTGGGTTTGGCATAAACACTCTCAACGAGAGTTAAGCATACATATTCCACTACCCAAATAATTGGGTTTGGCATAAACACTCTCAACGAGAGTTAAGCATACATATTCCACTACCCAAATAATTGGGTTTTTCGCTTTTAATCATAACTTCTTCTTTCAATCCGTATAACGGATTAAGCTTCTAGCATTCATTAGAGCATTCAAAATCACCCGTTCAAAACGGATGGTAGCTTATTCTTATTCGACTTGTTCGCTAGAACCGGTCGACTCGCATAACTTTTCATAACCTTCGTTAGCATAACCAAATCCGCAATGGATTTGCTATTTCGCATTTGCTACAACATAGCGCCCACCTGCTACCCAGTTCTACCGGACATACCTGCAATAATTGCCACGGTCTCACGAACGTCATATGCTTCTTGCGTACTGGCCAGGTGCGCAATTCACACACTAGTTTCGTGCCTTCGTGTAATCATCGCCTTATGCCTGAGAAATGGGTTTCAGTTTCGTGCATATTTCTAAAACTCCCCCAAGACCACATCATTGTCTTTCGTTTAATAATTACTCTCCCAAGGAGACCCCTTTCCCTTTCTTTTGACATCGGTACTCAAACATATTAGTAGTGTGTACCTGGGGTTAATTGCCTATTTGCACCTTTGCCCGCCTTAGCGTTCATCCTATCCTGCATTCACGGATCATCCTCTCCCAATTCTTAAGCTTACCTTGCACATAACATACTATTAGTTCCCTTCAAATACATAACCTAACACATACTTACATTTGCTTTTGCCTTTAGGCCTCGATCGAGTCTTGGATTGTACGGGTTCTTGGTCACGAGAGCACACCGGTTTGAGTTCAAGCATTTGCCTCCTTTTACTTGATTCTCTCAAACCAGGGCTCTGATACCAACTTGTTACGCCCTAATTCGTATTTGTCAAAAGTCGCAGCGGAAATTCGTGCCATAAAATTTCTTTCATTACAAACGTCTTGACTTACTTGAAAGTTCGTTTTAAAATGTATCTTTTACAAAGATAAAATATAAGTCATGTTTACTAATAGTACATACTTAATTATTCCCGTACAATCTATCTCGTGACTCGGTCTTCGATCTCTAATTCTTGTGATAATCCACCCGTTATCCGTATAACCTGCACTCACCACATACATTCATAACATTAGTACACATTATATAAACAAGATTCATTCGCGTACACTTCACATTTCGTCATCTTTCAAACTTTAAGCATTTCATATGCGTATCCATTTCCTGGTGAGGCTTCAATAATGTACCTGCATTACTTTTCATTCTCAAGGTGCACCATTAATAACGTTAGCCCTCAACGTGACTAAATTATGCATACATGCGTAATTACATACATACATACACATCTACATACGTACATATCTTCCCTACAATTTTACATACGTGTATACTCTCATACATGTCTTATTACATACATACATATACTTCTACATACGTACGTACCTTTCCTACATCTTTACATACATACATACGCTCGTACATATCTTTATACATACATACATGCACATCTATATACGTACAAATCTTTCCTACATCATTACATACATGCATACACTCGTACATATCTTTATACATACATACATGCACATCTATATACGTACAAACCTTTCCTACATCATTACATACATGCATACACTCGTACATATCTTTATACATACATACATGCACATCTATATACGTACAAACCTTTCCTACATCATTACATACATGCATACACTCGTACATATCTTTATACATACATACATACATACACATCTACATTTGTTCATACCCTTCCTACGTCATTACATACATGCATACCTTTATGTACACGTGCTAGATCACGCGTACCTCTTACATAATCATACATTATTTACATGGGTCTTAGACTTAGCTTTATAGCTCATAAACATCTAAGGAACCATCAAAATCATGTTTGGAAGGTCCGCCGTAGACCACAGATGACAAACCGAAGCCTACGATACATTAAATAACTTAAATAACAAGATTTCAGCTTTTGGAACTTGGGGAGGCCGTCGCCGACGCCCCTAGGGCCGTCGGTGACGGGCCTTGCATTTACCCGTAGCCCAAAAACCCGTAGACAGGAGATTAACCCGTCAGCACAAAAATTCACTTTCTGGAGCCCGTCGGCGACGCCCCCATACCCGTCGGCGACGCCCTCTAGAAACTGCAGTTTTCTGCAGTTCCGTTTCGTCGTCCGTACGCACTAAAACGCGCATAACTTTTGAACCGTTTACCCGTTTAACCTCCCGTTTCTTCCTACATGCTTGTAAATTCACATTCTATCATATCAACTTAAAATCCTACCTCCGGATTAAGGAATTTCTTAACTTACGTGCATTCGACATATTACCCTTTTCTAACTATTTGACCCGTTCGTGCATTTATCAACATAATCTGATTACTTAACCTCGACTCCTCATGAACCTTTTAATATCAACGTCATTTATCATAGAGGATTAAATTCTTGGATGTGACAACCCTCACAAAACCAGGTATCCGTACGACTTAATTAACTATTAATTGTTGCCTAATTACTGTGCTTAACTGAGATTTCTGATAAACTGCTACTTGATTGTTGATACTTGTACATATCTGCATCATACTTTGATTTCCTGTCACTACATTATTTACTTACTGAACTCTAGTGACAAACATGATGCACAAAAGCACAGTAGCATTTGAACGGATAACCTATTTGACATGCTGATATAGCCAGCATCAGGCAGACACTGCCTCTAAAGGCCTGAATGAGCCAGAAATATTTTACTACACCCATAGTGTGTGTAGGAATACAAGGGTTGTATAATTGCGTCTCTAGGAATAAGATTTAGAGATTGGATGTGCCTAAAACGTACTCTAAGCACAAAACACAACACTTTTATTTACACACTAGCTTCTAGCTAATTAATAAAGTGCCAAAACATGAGGAATTATTCCTGACACTTTGCAGAATAAATTGTGTCGCTAAAAATATTATTTACGACGCTTAAAGGATTACTTAAGCACTTTAACGGATTACTATCCGACCGAACAACCGGACTATACCCGGAACATAAAAATATTGCCAGAAATATTATTGGTATTTTTCTGAGCCAGTTAGGGTCCCTGATTACCCGCATTATAACGCATTAAACAACTAACGGGGTTAATCACTAAAAGTAACCGACTTAACCAAACTAAACTCTAACTGAACGATCAAGACCCAACCGGATACCCCACCCCCCTAATGGGATCGGCCCAACCAAGAGGACAAGACAAGTACACTTTTTATTATTTTATTAGATTTCGTGGATATCTAGAAGCCTTGTGAACCGATGGACGATAACGCTTAATTTTTCTATATAAACCCTCCACCACTCACAAGACTTCTCACACTTTCCAACACCCACTCTCACTCTCTCTTGCTCCTCTCTTCTCGGCCGAGAGCACCCCCAAGCCATCCATCCGTTTCGGTTTTCGTCTTGCAAGTTCCAAGCTTATACAAGTGTCGGGGATCACGTACGAGGAAGCTTGAAGCAAGCGGAAGCTAAAGGACCACGTTCATTTGCTTTTATCCACGCCTTTTCCGACTAGATTCTTCCCTAGCCCCGAGCTAGAGGTATAACACTTAAAACTCGTTCTTGATCGTATCTAAAGTGGTTAAAAGGATTTTTAACGGTTAAAAGTCGGTAACCCATCTTTTGAATCTAAAAAGTCTACTAAAACTCGAATATTGTTGGTTAAAAGCATATAACGCGTGTAAAAGTCGTAGTATTCGAATATGTTGATTATTGAGGCCCGATCTACGTTGTGGTGGCTCTTATCATCGTTTAACCCGACATTGTTAAGATCCCGAATCTTGACATACACTTGTTTCTTTTGTACGAGGGTTAAAAGGTGAAACTCCACCACACGGGAAACATGAACTTGTGTAAAAGTGTTTTGACATGTAAAATAGTTTTTAAAACGAGCCGATCTACGTATGTACAAGTGGTACATTCGTAGAACCAAGTGTCGAGAAAATCATGTTTTATATAAGTTGGATAACATGTTAATGAATATGATTTTTACAAACTACAAGTGTGTAAACACTTGTGAAACGAAAGATCCGACAAAATAACAATTTTTATAAAAGTTGTCGGGAAGTTGTAAAGGATGATTTGTTCTAAAAACGGGGTTTTTACAGGACTAAACTATTTTATACGTAGATCCACTAAATATAACGAGATCTACACAATAGTTTTAGAAAAACTACAAGTTCATGTAATTATGCAATTTTACATACTAGTCTACAAGTTTGAAGTGTTGAAACTTGTTTAATGTGTTGAAAATTGATTGGTTGATTTGAAGAATTGTTGAAATGATTTTGTAAAAGAAAATGATACGCTTAAAAGCGTGGCCACCTCCAGTTACAGAGGAAACTCTGGCGAAATTTTCTAAAAATCTAACACTTAGAATTATTCACAAGTGTTAGACTACTTTTGACATATTTTCAAATATATTTCGCCATGACTTTATTTACAAATATTCGGAGGTGGGGTTTTCACAAAAATAAACGTGATAAATATTTATTCGATAAATATATTTTTTTTCACAACACTGTTTATGATTATTTTGTGAAAATGTATAAATATTATTTTTAGAGTAAAAATAATATTTACTAACTTTGTTGAACCCAAAATAATACAAACGCTTATACGACAAACATATAAGTTACAACGGTAATTACTATTACCACTTAATCGCCAAAACGTAACTTACACTTTATCCGGAAATATTCATAAATGCGAATATTGTCAACGTATTATTTTGGAAAGTATTATGTAAAAAGAAAATATATTATTTTTGAGAAAAATAATTATATTTTGGAATGAGAAATAAAAATATATTAAGTGAGACTTAATATTATAAACGCGCATGTATTAAATCCCCCATCCTTGGGAAGGAAAGTAAATTACCAAGTATATGCACGGAACGGTTGTCTAACCGTTTCCCGAAAAATTAAACTATAAAGCTAAAGCACGGCCATCCGTCTAATAGAATTAGCACATGTAGGTCGTTGCGCAGCAGTGGGATATTTGGATTACTTGGTATTGTGACGCACTCACTGTGAGTTCATGTCCCCCTTTTCTCTTAACTGTTTTCAGTTTTATAAACTGCGGGGGTGAAATACATGTTACTATGATTATGAATACTTGATACATGGTATGGTTAGCGTAAGGAGGTTTGTTACTCAGATCATGTGAGTGGGTAGGCACAACTTGAGGCCATTAATCCTCGTAGTAGGACCGAGGGACAGGAGCGGTAGATCTATCTGGGTGTAGCGAGCCCAGCCCCAGGTCCAGCTGAACGGACCTCGGGGTGACTTAGTGCCCGACGCATAAATCCGCTAGGTTTGAGTCATCCCTACTTGCACTTCACACATATCAATGGCCTTGCAAACCATTGGTGATCTCTTTTTTTTCCTTATTTGCTACATACCAGGTTTTTGATAAAGATAAAGGTTTATTTACTCACTATTCGCATGAACTCGCTCAACATTATTGTTGATTTTTCAACTTACATGTATTTCAGGAAATTAGCGATCTGGCGCGGTATGGCTTGTTTTTCCCGCTGCATTAGGCCGAGGTCATCCAGGGTTCGAGGCTTGTGACTCTTTCCTGGACAAGTCACAGTCCTTGAATCATGTTTACGTTAAGTTTGCATTTGTAATGTTTAGACAAGTTATGGTTGTTGGGAGTTAACCCATTAAGACAATGTTTCATATTTTTATTTTTAATGGATGATCTTGCATATTTTTAATTCATATAGCTTGTTATGATTAAGCTATGGTATTAAGAAGTCACACCAAATTAACCACGCTTCCGCAAAGCCAGGGTGTGACAGCTTGGTATCAGAGCTCTGATCATAGCGAACTAGGATTCCTTCTCGAGTCTAGACTATGATCACTAGGGCTCTCACGAAAACATTTTTCTGCATACCACTTAAGTCCAGATCCAAAACGTTTTTATAAACAAATGTTGAGCATATTTTATTTATTATTTTTAGGCTCGGTCTGGGAGGCCGAGGCTCGATCTAATGGATCGAGGTAGTTGTCTAGTGGGACTAGGGAGTCAGTCTGGGAGGCTGGGAGAATTTGCTAGTGGGACTAGGGAGTCAGTCTGGGAGGCTGGGAGAATTTGCTAGTGGGACTAGGGAGTCAGTCTGGGAGGCTGGGAAAGTTTGCTAGTGGGACTAGGGAGTCAGTCTGGGAGGCTGGGAAAGTTGGCTAGCGGGACTAGGAAGGACAGTCTGGGAGGCTGGGAGGCTAGTGGGACTAGGTGGATTATGTGATTATTATTTGGTAACTTATGTGATTACCTGATTTACTGATTATTTGTGCATACTTGTGATTGTGTTACAGACACATGGATACATCAGACACCGGAGACTCAGATACCACTGGACCTCTACCCATAGTGTCGGATGACATTGTGTCATCGGAGCATGAGGGGCATACCTCAGACTACACGAGCACGGATGATGATGACTTCCAGCCGTTCGCTCTACCCGACGGCATTGATGAGCATACTGATGACTCCTTGCCCTTCGCTTTACCCGAGGGTGCCTATGAGCCTATTGATGGCGATCCTGCTGAGTATCTTCCCCTTGTTGTGATTCCAGCTCCGATTCCTCTTGCTTCTTACCCAGCACACGAGCTATTACTAGACGCCGAGGCTGACGGTGACATTGATCTCTACGAGGACGAGCCTTTTGAGGACGAGGTTCCTGATGCAGCCCCTTTACCCGCTGGCGGTCTCTTGATGATTTCTGGTGCCCCAGCTGGAGACTCGCCCGTCCACTCACCAGTCCCAGACTCTTTTGAGTCTGTGGCATCTGCACCGTCTCACGAGGTGAGCACTCAGCATTTTGTTCATGACTCGGACCCTGATCAGGCATCTTCTGCCGCCCCCATTCCGAGCCTTGTATTTGAGCACGACGATATTGAGGATTCCGATCCTGTTTTTCCTCCAGGATTTGATCCTGACCGCGATATTGAGTATATTCCTATGGACCAGCATATGGAGGACCCTGTTGATCCCGTCGATCCTATCGATCCCTTTGATCCAGAGTTTGATTTTGACATGGCTTTTGACGACCCGGAGCCTGCCATAGCCCCAGAGCAGGCAGCTGCTCTCGATCCTGTACATGAGCATGACTTGGTACATGCTGACGTTCCTGTTGAGCCCGTTTTGGCTGACCCGCCTGTTGGCGATCTTCCGGTTGATGATGTCCCTTTGTTAGTTGCTGATCATGCTGTTGATCCGTTTGTTGACCCACCTTTGATTGCTGATGTCCCTGTTGACCACCATGTTGATCATGTTGATCCTGTCATTGCTCCTTTTGATCCTGTACCCATTGAGCCTGAGCACGCTCTATTTGCAGAGCATATGGATCCGCCTGATGAGGAGGCTCAGCACGGTTGGATACCGGCTGACGAGGATGTTCCACCGCTTCCACCACATCACACTGAGGCACATCATACTGATTTTTCGTTTCAGATCCCACCGTTTGTACCTCCAGCAGGGCCTGGAGAGGGCTCTTCAGCCCACCCCTTTGGGCACATACCGATGCCTATGCCTTTCGTACCTCAGATGACACCTGTTCCATCTTCTGTTCATGTAGCACCATTCGATCCCACCAGCATGCCACTGCTTTGGTCATCTTCCTCACCGATGCCACCTACTGATCCATATCATCCATTCCATATGGGACATACCATAGAGGACGTCTTGATATCCTTTGTCCATCAGCATGATTCCCATACACAGCGACTCCAGGAGCTCGAGAGAGCTCAGCTATCTTTTGGTCCATATCTTGGTCAGACATCCTCACCCTTTCAGCCTTTTCGATCATTACCTCCTGACTATGCTGCCCGACTTACGACCTTGGAGCAGCAGATTGCATCTGTTATTCGCACTCAGCAGGCGATGGAGGAGGATTGGCTTCATTTACGCCGCTTGCTCTACACTCACTTTCCCCCTCCTCCACCCCCATCCGCATAGGGCTCATTGGTGCCATAGTGGTAGGCGATGGTGAGACGACCGCGATTGTGACTGCACAGCCTTTTGAAGACCATCTGACGATACTGATTTTTGTTGATATTTGTTGATGTACTGGATGTATGTGACACTGATGTGATATTGTTTTTGACAGGGGTGATGTAGCCCCTATTTGATTTGTGATTGTATGATACAGTGACGTACTGATACCCTTACCACATTATGGTCTCGATATATATAACAATCGCCGTATTCTCACCATATCTGATTCACTTGATTGCTTATTTATGTTTTGTGACATGGGATGTTGTATGTATGATATTTGCAACATGGGATGTTGGGACATGGGATGTTGTGTGTATGATATTTGCAACATGGGATGTTGGGACATGAGATGTTGTGTGTATGATAATTGTGACATGGGATGTTGGGACATGGGATGTTGTGTGTGATATATAGATAACATGAGATGTTATATGCTATTACTATTACTATATAGCTTTATTATGGCCTGACCAACGTACACATCTTTAGAAGATGGCGCCACGACGACAACCTCAGCCGATGCCTACTACTCAGGACGAATTACAACAAGTCATTGCTGCCGCCATTGCTCAATATGCTGCCTCGCAAGGAGGACCAAGCGGAAGTAGCTCGAACATCAACGGCAACCAAAATCCTCCTCATGGTAACCCTAAGTCATTAAGACATACCATGGCCTAAATGGATTCCTTTAGCAGATGCTAATGCCGTTCCTATGATGTAATGTATGTGCAGGGTGCACCTACAAACAATTCTTGGACTGTAAGCCCACAAACTTCGACGGCACAGGTGGTGCTGTTGCTTTCGTCCGCTGGGCAGAGAAGACCGAGTCCGTACTTCGCATGAGCAAGTGCGCTGTGGATCAGCAAGTCACTTACATCTCAGGGCTATTTGTGGATGGAGCCCTATCCTGGTGGAATCTACAGGTCCAGACCCTTGGCGAAGCTGCAGCTTACGCACTGACCTGGACAGAGTTGAAAGAGCTCATGCGCAAGAAGTACTGTTCTCGTGCTGAAATTCAGAGGTTAGAGACCGAATTCTGGCACCTAAAGATGGAAGGTTCCAAGATAGCTGAGTATGTCCAGAGGTTCCACGATTTGTCGCACGTGGTACCCTACATGGTTACACCGGAGTTCAAGAGGATTGAACGCTTCATCTGGGGATTGGCTCCTCAGATAATCAGCATGGTGACTTCTTCCAAACCTGCAACCATCACATAAGCCATTGATCTGAGTGTGGCTCTCACCGAAGAGGCGATTCGGTTGAACAAGTTTGATGGGGTTGAGCCCAAGAAGAAGGAGACTCATGTGGAGTCATCTGGTGGTAATAAGCGGAAGTTTTCAAGTCTCAAGCAAAGCACCGGGATGGTGGTTAAGAAGGGAGAATCGAATGCGCCAGCTCAAGATTCAGCTGGTGGTAGAATGAAAAGGGAAGGGATACATGGGTACACACCCCAAGTGCAACTCATGCCAAAAACACCACTCTGGTCGTTGCAGCCTGAGAGTTTGTGAATCATGTGGGAAGACTGGTCATACGAAGGATTTCTGTTGGGCTAATGCTGGCCGGGGAGGCCAAGGAGGTAATGGAAATAGGAACAACCGTGGTGGTGCTGGGAACCGCCCACAAGGAAATCAGGGAGGTGATGGGAACCGTGCCAATAATGCTAACCAAGCAGGCGCCATGAATCGGAACCAGGGAAACCATCAAGCTGGAAACAATGGTGGAAACGGGCAGAGGCCCGGATGTTTCAATTGTGGAGATCAAGGGCATTTCAAGAGGAATTGCCCAGAATTAACCCAGGCACGCGGAAGAGTGTTTAACATGGAAGCCAGGGAAGCGCGCCAGGATCCCAATGTTGTCACTGGTACGTTCCCTGTAAACCAACGCTATGCATCCGTTTTGTTTGATACTGGTGCCGATTATAGCTTCGTATCGTTAGAATTTAGAAACATGCTTGGTTTAGCCGCTAGTAAGTTAGATATTCCATACTCGATCGAATTAGCGAATGGGAAGTTAGTAGAAGCTAACGAGGTGATTCGAGGTTGCGTAATCGAGCTGGGAGAGCGTGAGTTTGCTCTCGATCTACTACCAGTCCAGTTGGGAAGCTTCGACGTGGTAGTAGGGATGGATTGGTTATCGAGTAACAAGGCAGAGATAGTTTGCCACGAGAAGATTATTCGTATCCCGACCGACGATGGTGAGACCATTGTTGTTCATGGGGAGAAGCGTGAGACGCCGTTAAAGATGATTAGCTGCCTGAAAGCGAGAAAGTGTTTGAAGAAAGGATGTGTTGCTTTTCTAGCACACATTATGGATAAGAAGGCTGCTGAGCCGAAGATCAAAGACATCCCTGTCGTGAGGGAATACCCAGAAGTCTTTCCAGAAGACTTACCTGGCTTGCCACCTCAAAGGCAAGTGGAGTTTCGCATCGACTTAGTTCCAGGCGCCGCGCCTGTGGCTAAGGCACCTTACAGACTTGCTCCGTCTGAGATGCAAGAACTGTCGACACAACTTCAAGAGTTGTTAGACAAGGGTTTTATCCGACCAAGCTTCTCGCCTTGGGGAGCTCCAGTTTTGTTTGTGAAGAAGAAGGACGGTAGTTTCCGAATGTACATTGACTACAGAGAGTTGAACAAGCTGACGATCAAGAATAGGTATCCCCTGCCAAGAATCGATGATCTGTTCGACCAGCTTCAAGGTTCGAGCTTCTATTCAAAGATCGATCTTCGATCTGGATACCATCAGCTACGGATACAGGAGGAGAGTATCCCGAAGACAGCCTTCAGAACTCGATATGGACACTACGAGTTTCTGGTTATGCCGTTTGGGTTGACAAACGCACCTGCAGTGTTCATGGATTTGATGAACCGAGTTTGTAAGCCATACTTGGATAAGTTCGTGATTGTATTCATCGACGACATCTTGATTTATTCCAAGACGAAGGCTGAGCACGAGCAGCATCTTAGAGCTATTCTGGAGCTACTAAAGAAGGAACAATTGTACGCCAAGTTCTCTAAGTGTGAGTTTTGGCTACGTGAGGTGCAATTCCTTGGACACGTGGTGAATGGAGATGGAATCCACGTGGATCCCACCAAGATCGAGGCGATCAAAGACTGGGAAACGCCAAAAACGCCAACCGAGATTCGGCAATTCTTGGGTTTGGCTGGCTATTATCGAAGGTTCATCGAGAACTTTTCTAAGATCGCTCAACCATTAACGCTCCTCACGCAAAAGGATAAGAAGTTTGATTGGGAAATCAAACAGGATGAGGCGTTTCAGATATTGAAGGATAAGCTTTGTAACGCGCCGATCTTAGCTCTACCGGAAGGTACCGACGATTTTGTGGTATACTGTGACGCATCGCGTCAAGGTTTGGGTTGTGTGTTGATGCAACGTCAAAAGGTTATCGCCTACGCATCACGCCAACTGAAAGTGCACGAAAAGAACTATACCACTCATGATTTGGAGCTAGGCGCAGTGGTTTTTGCTTTGAAGATCTGGAGACACTACCTTTATGGTACGAAGTGTACAATCTTCACAGATCACAAGAGCCTCCAGCATATATTCAACCAGAAGGAGTTGAACATGAGGCAAAGACGATGGGTCGAGTTGTTGAACGATTACGACTGCGAGATCAAGTATCATCCAGGAAAGGCGAATGTGGTCGCTGATGCCCTAAGTCGTAAAGAGAGAATCAAGCCCATAAGGGTTAGGGCTATGGAAATGATAATTCAAACCGACCTTTCCTCACGCGTTCGTGCAGCACAGAAGGAAGCTCTCAAGGAGGGAAACCTTGAGGAAGAATATCTCCGTGGGATGGAGAAGATATTGGTGCCAAACAAGGAAGGAACGTTATGTTTTGAGAAGAGGATTTGGGTTCCTCTGTTTGGTGGTTTAAGAGAGGTTATCTTTGATGAAGCTCACAAGTCGCGGTACTCTATCCACCCTGGAGCGGATAAGATGTACCAGGATCTTAAAGATTATTACTGGTGTCCTAGGATGAAAGGCAATGTTGCTATTTACGTGAGCAAATGTTTAACTTGCGCCAAAGTTAAGGCGGAATACCAGAAGCCTTCGGGACTTCTGCAGCAACCAAAAATTCCCCAGTGGAAGTGGGAAGAAATCTCCATGGATTTTATTACGAAGTTGCCAAGAACGCCAAAAGGCCATGACACTATCCTGGTGATAGTGGATCGCTTAACGAAGTCAGCACACTTCTTACCTATCCGCGAGAAGGATAATACAAGCAAACTGGCCGAAATCTACATGAGAGAGATTGTTACACGCCATGGAGTACCTCTCTCGATTATTTCTGATAGAGATGGGAGGTTCGTATCGAGGATATGGCAATCCTTCCAGGAAGCTTTTGGCTCAAAGCTGAATATGAGCACAGCTTTTCACCCGCAGACCGACGGCCAAAGCGAGCGGACGATTCAGACGTTGGAGGACATGCTGAGAGCATGTGTGATGGATTTAGGCGGTAGCTGGGATAAGCATTTACCTCTGGTTGAATTTTCATACAACAACAGCTACCACACCAGTATTGGTGCCGCGCCATTCGAAGCGTTATATGGGCGCAAGTGCAGGTCGCCGCTCTGTTGGTCTGACGCAGGTGATAGACAATTGGTAGGTCCCGATGTAGTTCAGGAAACTACAGATAAGATCGCGCAAATCCGAGATCGCATTAGCGCGGCTCGTGACCGTCAGAAGACCTACGCAGATCTGAAAAGGAAACCTCAGGAGTTTGAGGTTGGGGATATGGTTTTGTTAAAGGTATCACCCTGGAAGGGTGTGGCACGATTTGGGAAACGTGGGAAGTTGAATCCGCGCTACATTGGTCCTTTCAAGGTTTTGGAAAGAATTGGGACCGTAGCATACAAATTGGATCTACCGGCCGAACTGAATAATGTTCACGATACATTTCATGTATCCAATCTGAAGAGAAGTCCAACTCAAGTTAACGTTGCCATTCCTACCGACGAAATTCATGTTGATGACACGCTCCACTTCGTTGAAGAACCTGTCAAGGTCACGGATTGGAAAATTAACAAGACCCGCCGGAGCAGTGTCAAGCTCGTCAAAGTTCGCTGGAATGCTAGACATGGTCCTGAGTTCACCTGGGAGCGTGAAGATCGGATGAAAGAGAAATACCCCCACTTATTTCCTGAGAACCCTGCTTCTACAAGCAGAATTTAAAATTTCGGGACGAAATTTATTTAACGGGGGGAGAATGTCACAACCCTCACAAAACCAGGTATCCGTACGACTTAATTAACTATTAATTGTTGCCTAATTACTGTGCTTAACTGAGATTTCTGATAAACTGCTACTTGATTGTTGATACTTGTACATATCTGCATCATACTTTGATTTCCTGTCACTACATTATTTACTTACTGAACTCTAGTGACAAACATGATGCACAAAAGCACAGTAGCATTTGAACGGATAACCTATTTGACATGCTGATATAGCCAGCATCAGGCAGACACTGCCTCTAAAGGCCTGAATGAGCCAGAAATATTTTACTACACCCATAGTGTGTGTAGGAATACAAGGGTTGTATAATTGCGTCTCTAGGAATAAGATTTAGAGATTGGATGTGCCTAAAACGTACTCTAAGCACAAAACACAGCACTTTTATTTACACACTAGCTTCTAGCTAATTAATAAAGTGCCAAAACATGAGGAATTATTCCTGACACTTTGCAGAATAAATTGTGTCGCTAAAAATATTATTTACGACGCTTAAAGGATTACTTAAGCACTTTAACGGATTACTATCCGACCGAACAACCGGACTATACCTGGAACATAAAAATATTGCCAGAAATATTATTGGTATTTTTCTGAGCCAGTTAGGGTCCCTGATTACCCGCATTATAACGCATTAAACAACTAACGGGGTTAATCACTAAAAGTAACCGACTTAACCAAACTAAACTTTAACTGACGATCAAGACCCAACCGGATACCCCACCCCCCTAATGGGATCGGCCCAACTAAGAGGACAAGACAAGTACACTTTTTATTATTTTATTAGATTTCGTGGATATCTAGAAGCCTTGTGAACCGATGGACGATAACGCTTAATTTTTCTATATAAACCCTCCACCATTCACAAGACTTCTCACACTTTCCAACACCCACTCTCACTCTCTCTTGCTCCTCTCTTCTCGGCCGAGAGCACCCCCAAGCCATCCATCCGTTTCGGTTTTCGTCTTGCAAGTTCCAAGCTTATACAAGTGTCGGGGATCACGTACGAGGAAGCTTGAAGCAAGCGGAAGCTAAAGGACCACGTTCATTTGCTTTTATCCACGCCTTTTCCGACTAGATTCTTCCCTAGCCCCGAGCTAGAGGTATAACACTTAAAACTCGTTCTTGATCGTATCTAAAGTGGTTAAAAGGATTTTTAACGGTTAAAAGTCGGTAACCCATCTTTTGAATCTAAAAAGTCTACTAAAACTCGAATATTGTTGGTTAAAAGCATATAACGCGTGTAAAAGTCGTAGTATTCGAATATGTTGATTATTGAGGCCCGATCTACGTTGTGGTGGCTCTTATCATCGTTTAACCCGACATTGTTAAGATCCCGAATCTTGACATACACTTGTTTCTTTTGTACGAGGGTTAAAAGGTGAAACTCCACCACACGGGAAACATGAACTTGTGTAAAAGTGTTTTGACATGTAAAATAGTTTTTAAAACGAGCCGATCTACGTATGTACAAGTGGTACATTCGTAGAACCAAGTGTCGAGAAAATCATGTTTTATATAAGTTGGATAACATGTTAATGAATATGATTTTTACAAACTACAAGTGTGTAAACACTTGTGAAACGAAAGATCCGACAAAATAACAATTTTTATAAAAGTTGTCGGGAAGTTGTAAAGGATGATTTGTTCTAAAAACGGGGTTTTTACAGGACTAAACTATTTTATACGTAGATCCACTAAATATAACGAGATCTACACAATAGTTTTAGAAAAACTACAAGTTCATGTAATTATGCAATTTTACATACTAGTCTACAAGTTTGAAGTGTTGAAACTTGTTTAATGTGTTGAAAATTGATTGGTTGATTTGAAGAATTGTTGAAATGATTTTGTAAAAGAAAATGATACGCTTAAAAGCGTGGCCACCTCCAGTTACAGAGGAAACTCTGGCGAAATTTTCTAAAAATCTAACACTTAGAATTATTCACAAGTGTTAGACTACTTTTGACATATTTTCAAATATATTTCGCCATGACTTTATTTACAAATATTCGGAGGTGGGGTTTTCACAAAAATAAACGTGATAAATATTTATTCGATAAATATATTTTTTTTTCACAACACTGTTTATGATTATTTTGTGAAAATGTATAAATATTATTTTTAGAGTAAAAATAATATTTACTAACTTTGTTGAACCCAAAATAATACAAACGCTTATACGACAAACATATAAGTTACAACGGTAATTACTATTACCACTTAATCGCCAAAACGTAACTTACACTTTATCCGGAAATATTCATAAATGCGAATATTGTCAACGTATTATTTTGGAAAGTATTATGTAAAAAGAAAATATATTATTTTTGAGAAAAATAATTATATTTTGGAATGAGAAATAAAAATATATTAAGTGAGACTTAATATTATAAACGCGCATGTATTAAATCCCCCATCCTTGGGAAGGAAAGTAAATTACCAAGTATATGCACGGAACGGTTGTCTAACCGTTTCCCGAAAAATTAAACTATAAAGCTAAAGCACGGCCATCCGTCTAATAGAATTAGCACATGTAGGTCGTTGCGCAGCAGTGGGATATTTGGATTACTTGGTATTGTGACGCACTCACTGTGAGTTCATGTCCCCCTTTTCTCTTAACTGTTTTCAGTTTTATAAACTGCGGGGGTGAAATACATGTTACTATGATTATGAATACTTGATACATGGTATGGTTAGCGTAAGGAGGTTTGTTACTCAGATCATGTGAGTGGGTAGGCACAACTTGAGGCCATTAATCCTCGTAGTAGGACCGAGGGACAGGAGCGGTAGATCTATCTGGGTGTAGCGAGCCCAGCCCCAGGTCCAGCTGAACGGACCTCGGGGTGACTTAGTGCCCGACGCATAAATCCGCTAGGTTTGAGTCATCCCTACTTGCACTTCACACATATCAATGGCCTTGCAAACCATTGGTGATCTCTTTTTTTTCCTTATTTGCTACATACCAGGTTTTTGATAAAGATAAAGGTTTATTTACTCACTATTCGCATGAACTCGCTCAACATTATTGTTGATTTTTCAACTTACATGTATTTCAGGAAATTAGCGATCTGGCGCGGTATGGCTTGTTTTTCCCGCTGCATTAGGCCGAGGTCATCCAGGGTTCGAGGCTTGTGACTCTTTCCTGGACAAGTCACAGTCCTTGAATCATGTTTACGTTAAGTTTGCATTTGTAATGTTTAGACAAGTTATGGTTGTTGGGAGTTAACCCATTAAGACAATGTTTCATATTTTTATTTTTAATGGATGATCTTGCATATTTTTAATTCATATAGCTTGTTATGATTAAGCTATGGTATTAAGAAGTCACACCAAATTAACCACGCTTCCGCAAAGCCAGGGTGTGACAGCTTGGTATCAGAGCTCTGATCATAGCGAACTAGGATTCCTTCTCGAGTCTAGACTATGATCACTAGGGCTCTCACGAAAACATTTTTCTGCATACCACTTAAGTCCAGATCCAAAACGTTTTTATAAACAAATGTTGAGCATATTTTATTTATTATTTTTAGGCTCGGTCTGGGAGGCCGAGGCTCGATCTAATGGATCGAGGTAGTTGTCTAGTGGGACTAGGGAGTCAGTCTGGGAGGCTGGGAGAATTTGCTAGTGGGACTAGGGAGTCAGTCTGGGAGGCTGGGAGAATTTGCTAGTGGGACTAGGGAGTCAGTCTGGGAGGCTGGGAAAGTTTGCTAGTGGGACTAGGGAGTCAGTCTGGGAGGCTGGGAAAGTTGGCTAGCGGGACTAGGAAGGACAGTCTGGGAGGCTGGGAGGCTAGTGGGACTAGGTGGATTATGTGATTATTATTTGGTAACTTATGTGATTACCTGATTTACTGATTATTTGTGCATACTTGTGATTGTGTTACAGACACATGGATACATCAGACACCGGAGACTCAGATACCACTGGACCTCTACCCATAGTGTCGGATGACATTGTGTCATCGGAGCATGAGGTGCATACCTCAGACTACACGAGCACGGATGATGATGACTTCCAGCCGTTCGCTCTACCCGACGGCATTGATGAGCATACTGATGACTCCTTGCCCTTCGCTTTACCCGAGGGTGCCTATGAGCCTATTGATGGCGATCCTGCTGAGTATCTTCCCCTTGTTGTGATTCCAGCTCCGATTCCTCTTGCTTCTTACCCAGCACACGAGCTATTACTAGACGCCGAGGCTGACGGTGACATTGATCTCTACGAGGACGAGCCTTTTGAGGACGAGGTTCCTGATGCAGCCCCTTTACCCGCTGGCGGTCTCTTGATGATTTCTGGTGCCCCAGCTGGAGACTCGCTCGTCCACTCACCAGTCCCAGACTCTTTTGAGTCTGTGGCATCTGCACCGTCTCACGAGGTGAGCACTCAGCATTTTGTTCATGACTCGGACCCTGATCAGGCATCTTCTGCCGCCCCCATTCCGAGCCTTGTATTTGAGCACGACGATATTGAGGATTCCGATCCTGTTTTTCCTCCAGGATTTGATCCTGACCGTGATATTGAGTATATTCCTATGGACCAGCATATGGAGGACCCTGTTGATCCCGTCGATCCTATCAATCCCTTTGATCCAGACTTTGATTTTGGCATGGCTTTTGACGACCCGGAGCCTGCCATAGCCCCAGAGCAGGCAGCTGCTCTCGATCCTGTACATGAGCATGACTTGGTATATGCTGACGTTCCTGTTGAGCCCGTTTTGGCTGACCCGCCTGTTGGCGATCTTCCGGTTGATGATGTCCCTTTGTTAGTTGCTGATCATGCTGTTGATCCGTTTGTTGACCCACCTTTGATTGCTGACGTCCCTGTTGACCACCATGTTGATCATGTTGATCCTGTCATTGCTCCTTTTGATCCTGTACCCATTGAGCCTGAGCACGCTCTATTTGCAGAGCATATGGATCCGCCTGATGAGGAGGCTCAGCACGGTTGGATACCGGCTGACGAGGATGTTCCACCGCTTCCACCACATCACACTGAGGCACATCATACTGATTTTTCGTTTCAGATCCCACCGTTTGTACCTCCAGCAGGGCCTGGAGAGGGCTCTTCAGCCCACCCCTTTGGGCACATACCGATGCCTATGCCTTTCGTACCTCAGATGACACCTGTTCCATCTTCTGTTCATGTAGCACCATTCGATCCCACTAGCATGCCACTGCTTTGGTCATCTTCCTCACCGATGCCACCTACTGATCCATATCATCCATTCCATATGGGACATACCATAGAGGACGTCTTGATGTCCTTTGTCCATCAGCATGATTCCCATACACAGCGACTCCAGGAGCTCGAGAGAGCTCAGCTATCTTTTGGTCCATATCTTGGTCAGACATCCTCACCCTTTCAGCCTTTTCGATCATTACCTCCTGACTATGCTGCCCGACTTACGACCTTGGAGCAGCAGATTGCATCTGTTATTCGCACTCAGCAGGCGATGGAGGAGGATTGGCTTCATTTACGCCGCTTGCTCTACACTCACTTTCCCCCTCCTCCACCCCCATCCGCATAGGGCTCATTGGTGCCATAGTGGTAGGCGATGGTGAGACGACCGCGATTGTGACTGCACAGCCTTTTGGAGACCATCTGACGATACTGATTTTTGTTGATATTTGTTGATGTACTGGATGTATGTGACACTGATGTGATATTGTTTTTGACAGGGGTGATGTAGCCCCTATTTGATTTGTGATTGTATGATACAGTGACGTACTGATACCCTTACCACATTATGGTCTCGATATATATAACAATCGCCGTATTCTCACCATATCTGATTCACTTGATTGCTTATTTATGTTTTGTGACATGGGATGTTGTATGTATGATATTTGCAACATGGGATGTTGGGACATGGGATGTTGTGTGTATGATATTTGCAACATGGGATGTTGGGACATGAGATGTTGTGTGTATGATAATTGTGACATGGGATGTTGGGACATGGGATGTTGTGTGTGATATATAGATAACATGAGATGTTATATGCTATTACTATTACTATATAGCTTTATTATGGCCTGACCAACGTACACATCTTTAGAAGATGGCGCCACGACGACAACCTCAGCCGATGCCTACTACTCAGGACGAATTACAGCAAGTCATTGCTGCCGCCATTGCTCAATATGCTGCCTCGCAAGGAGGACCAAGCGGAAGTAGCTCGAACATCAACGGCAACCAAAATCCTCCTCATGGTAACCCTAAGTCATTAAGACATACCATGGCCTAAATGGATTCCTTTAGCAGATGCTAATGTCGTTCCTATGATGTAATGTATGTGCAGGGTGCACCTACAAACAATTCTTGGACTGTAAGCCCATAAACTTCGACGGCACAGGTGGTGCTGTTGCTTTCGTCCGCTGGGCAGAGAAGACCGAGTCCGTACTTCGCATGAGCAAGTGCGCTGTGGATCAGCAAGTCACTTACATCTCAGGGCTATTTGTGGATGGAGCCCTATCCTGGTGGAATCTACAGGTCCAGACCCTTGGCGAAGCTGCAGCTTACGCACTGACCTGGACAGAGTTGAAAGAGCTCATGCGCAAGAAGTACTGTTCTCGTGCTGAAATTCAGAGGTTAGAGACCGAATTCTGGCAACTAAAGATGGAAGGTTCCAAGATAGCTGAGTATGTCCAGAGGTTCCACGATTTGTCGCACGTGGTACCCTACATGGTTACACCGGAGTTCAAGAGGATTGAACGCTTCATCTGGGGATTGGCTCCTCAGATAATCAGCATGGTGACTTCTTCCAAACCTGCAACCATCACAGAAGCCATTGATCTGAGTGTGGCTCTCACCGAAGAGGCGATTCGGTTGAACAAGTTTGATGGGGTTGAGCCCAAGAAGAAGGAGACTCATGTGGAGTCATCTGGTGGTAATAAGCGGAAGTTTTCAAGTCTCAAGCAAAGCACCGGGATGGTGGTTAAGAAGGGAGAATCGAATGCGCCAGCTCAAGATTCAGCTTGTGGTAGAAAGAAAGGGAAGGGATACATGGGTACACACCCCAAGTGCAACTCATGCCAAAAACACCACTCTGGTCGTTGCAGCCTGAGAGTTTGTGAATCATGTGGGAAGACTGGTCATACGAAGGATTTCTGTTGACCCGTTATGGGTATTTATGCATTAAGTAGTTTATGACATACAAAAACATACTCCACATTTTCATGCTTGACCAAAATATTATACTAATCGAATATCTTGATTCCAAACGACTTCTAAGGTCGTTTGCCCGATATACCTATCAAGGGCATTTTAGTCAATTATGCTATATCCTTAATAACAAAGGAATTTCTTGCATGAGTAACCAATCTCACTACTTAGCTACAATTTCTTAATCACACCTGCCTAGCTTGGATCAAACTAAGATCCGTTTAATACTTTATTGACATCATACAACTCATTCCTATTTGACCTCAATTATCACATATAATTAGATTGCATATAACATTACATAACAACTAAGAAGTGATTGCGGAGTCACTTACCTTAAGCGTTCATGTTCAAGCTTGCTTCCTCACCTCCTCATGACCCGTTAGCGTTTCGTTCTTGAGTCCATGCTAATGTGATCCCTATCCTTTCATGTCATTACAATCACATTATGGTTAGCACAAATGCTCGTTCATACTAACATTCATTTCCTTCCATTCATATATTACTTGCATTTTTTATTAACCAAATACCACATACATAAGGCATAGACTAAAAGTTACCTTGTTCCACATTCACGCAACTCAATCATCATCGTACACGACGTGTAGATCATCTAGTACATAACACATTACTTCTCTACTATTATAATTGTGTCCGAAAGGCTAACCATGTTATTCATTCATTGTTGACTTTCAAAAAGTCAACTGTCTTACTTACACACTTTCAACTTATGAACATGTATCCATCTTAATATGGTAGAGCATAGTATTAACATTATACGCATTTCATGATCGTATTATATGACATATTAAACTACATGATCACCTAATTATATACACATGTACATACATAATCCATTTCTTCCACACCAACGTTTTCATATCTTCACAACTAACACCTTAACTCATACTTAGCTAACCCAACATCATTTCAACATAGCCTCCGCATGAACTATATCTAAAACGCACTTCTCATGTTAGTTTACTACCAAATACATTATTATCACGTTCTATATATAATTACCTATTACTTGCATACAATTTCACACATCATTTCCATTTAGACATTTCATCAAACACTTGGTGTGCGTACAACTTTCTAAGCCTAATGTACAAGTATTTTATGCATAATATTACAAGTTCATATCAAGATCATCAAGTTCCACTAGAATCATAAAATTCTCATAATATACCCAAATTAACTAACAATTACTCATTACATACAACATCATACATGAATTTTACACAACAATTAAACATGTATGATTATCCATATCATCATCTTTACTACTACAAGTGGGTTTCATCCAAAATCATCAAATACTTAGAATCTTGCATAGTTCATGTTCTATATGGTGATTCTAACACATGTACATGATCAATTTCGTACAATTTCATGGATTGTTCATAACCCACTTCATAGCAAGATCATTAAATCGTAAATTACAACTTACCACATGTTTAATAGGGCTAGATCATCAAGAAAACGTGTTCATGCATTAGTTTAGGCTGAAATCCTTCTTCAATTTGATGGTTTCTTGAGGGTTAGGGTTTACACCCCTCACTCCCTTCTCCTGATCGTTCTCACGCACACACACACCATGTGTGTGTGAGATTTTTGTTTTAATTAAATTCACTTTCAACTTTGGCAATCCTAGTCCCTAAAGTTCATTACCCATCATAGTTACCACAAGTTTCAATCCTTTACTTAATTTGCTAGGCATTTAACTAGGTTTACTAACCTAGTTATTATACCCCCTTTTGTTAAACATGATAACAAACTAGCAAATTAATAATTCGGTTTTGGGGTGTTACACGGGACTTCTGCTGAATGGAAGTTCTGACCTAGTCCCCGAATAATGCTTTCCGCAAAATGCTTAAGACATAGCATCGCCCTCAGCAATCTGATGAAACAATAAAATTGATAGTCATTGCTGTTATAACAAAAGATCCTCTAAAGGGGACACACCGAAAAGTCGAAGCCGTCATCTCTTTGCGTATACGGAAGTATCGACCTGAGCTCTCACGGCCCTCGCATTTAACCCCTTACAGATATCATCTGTGGTATACTCACCTGTAAGACTGAATATTGGGAACTAGATACGGGAGTATATTCAAGAGGTGGGACATACAAACGAGTAAAGTTCATAAGACATCTAAATCGTATCCTGAATAAATTGAAATCTGTGAGAAAACTTAAAGTGGATCAGTATATCGACAATCTAGGTGAATTGTTTAATTCTGAGTATGAATTAAGCTTAACGGTACTTGTAACATGTCGATAGCTGATATGATTCCCTAACACGCTCACCAAAATTATGTTTGTATATAGTTTACTTTTATTACATTCTGCGCTTTAGTTTCTGATCATTCATTTCTAGTTTAGATTGTGCATTTTTTTTTTGAAAAACCAAAAAGATTTTTCTTTTCTGCTTTATTTTACGATAAACCAAAGCAGAGAGTTGATCTTCAGATTCGCAGTCTGATGCAGATGCAGGAAGTTGTTCTGAACTGAAAGACGGGTTGGGAGCTAATCTTGATACAACCAGAGAAAATGAAAAGTCAAATTCAAGTTCTTTAATTTGAAACTTGTAATTTTATTAGAAAAATTTTGATCAAAACATCAGTATGATTTTGCTTCAGGTCAACCAAGGTCATTAAGTTGAACTTGGTAGACAATTTAAGTACCTAGGGTCATTAATTTGGACCTAAATATTTAAGTGGATTTCTCGAACACTGATAATGTAAAAAGGGTCAAAAAGTCAACTCGGTCAAAAGGTCAAACAGTTTGAAAAACAAAAGTTACTTCGATCGAATGAGCTAGCCGATCGGCCAGCATTGCTTGCCGATCGAATAGCCTAGCCGTTTCTGTGACACCTATAAATAGGTGGTCAAGTGACAGTCAAATAGTTACACACCTCGAACGAACTAACTCTCTCTCAATCGATTCACTGATTTCAGTTGATTTCTTGATTCTCTTTGCATCATTTCATTGGTTTGTTGGTGTGCTCATCATTCTCAATGGCAAAGGTACGTGTCTCACATCCTAATCTGTTAAATTTCACCATGTTCTTCATGTTCATCACTGTCGGCCTTTATTTCTTAGATCTAGGAAGATTTAGGAAGTAGTAATGAATTTTGATCATAGGGTTTTGTTTGGAATGATGAGATCTACAAGTTTACCGGTTCAATTTGTGCATAAACTTGATTTAACTTGGTAGATCTAGGATCTTTAATGTTCGGCTATCGGCAAGTTATTTGTAAAATTAGACACTATTTAGGATGATCTAGACAAAGATAAACATAGGGTTTTGATCGCGACAACATAAGGAATCTAGATCTGTGTTTAATTTCTGATTTTGTGAATAATAGTTTTTTTTTCATCTGCATGTGTTCTTAGCTGTTCCTGTGTCATGTGCTAGCCGATCGGCTAGACCAGCCGATCGAGCAGCAATGATGATATTGTGTTTGTGTTGATGAATAGGGTAGTTCATTTTTGATGCCTTGAAAATTGTGCCAAACAAATGCTATGAAATCTGTATGTTAGAATGTTCAGATGTATGCTAGTCGATCGAACAACACTTGCTAGCCCATCGAACAGCATCTGCTAGTCGATCGAACAACATACTATCATACCCTATTTTCTGAGCAAAGTGCTAGCCGATCGAACAGCATTTGCTAGTCGATTGAACAGCATCTTCTTCACTGCATAGATTTCTGTGCAAATTGATTGGAAAGTTTTTTGCTAGCCGATTAAACAGCATCTGCTAGTCGATCGAACAGCATATGCTAGCCGATCGAACAACATCTGCTAGTCGATCGAATAGCATATTCTAAGCCGATCGAACAACATCTGCTAGTCGATCGAATAACATATACTAGCCGATCGAACAACTTATGCTAGCCGGTCGAACAGCATGTTCGATCGAACAGCAATGCTCTTCGATCAAGCAGGCCAGTCGATTCTCTAGTTCTATCACATAGAAAATTTCAAGTGTTAGAAAAATTTTCAAAAGTTTCATTCTTATACCTCTATATCTGTACCAATGATTGATAATGGATAATCTTGCAGGGAAGAGGAAAGGATACAGACAAAGATAATAATGTTCATTGCGCAATTGATTCTGATACAACAACTGGTACTGTGGTAGAAAAGATGGCGAAATTCTTGAGGGAAAGCAGAGTTGCAAAAGCGATATCTAATAGAACTGTGGTTTATGAAACACATGTTAGAGCTTTCTGGGATACAGCTAGATTTGATGAATCAGATAATATGATACATGCTGTGTTGAGAAAGAAGGACAAAGATGGCAAAGACGTAGATGTTGAGATTGAATTTGGTGTCGCAGATGTTAGAAGAATTCTTGATCTACAGGATTCTGATGATGATCCGACGATCATGTCAGAACGTCTTGTCAAAGGATTATGGTGCAGAATGGGATTCACTGGTCACATAAACGGAAAGATGTACAAAAGGAACTTCTCAAAAGCATATCGGTACTTGATGCATTGCGTGGTGCATTCAATGGCACATAGAAAGGGAGCTTATGACGAAGTAGCCGATTATATCATGAACTTCATTGCTAGTCTGGTGTTAAATAGAAAGTATAATATCTCTCAAGTGATATTTGAATACATGAAGGAGAACTGCAGAAATGAAGTAGACAAATACATCATGTATCCTAGGTTCATCATGATGATAATCAATGACAAGATTAAAGATCTTCCAAAGGACAGTGATGATGTGATGGAACTGAGCAGTGTAAATCTTGTCACAATTGGTAGAATTACCAAGGATAAGGATGTGAAAACAAAGCAGTTGATATGCAGAATAAAGGACAAAAATTATGTTGCACCTGAAAATGAAAAGTGGAGGTATGACAACAGTGACTCAGATAATGAAAATGAAAAGATGAAAGATATGGTTGAGAAGAAGACTAGGTGGTGGTGCGTTAGAGATGGAAACGAAAAAGGACACCTAAGTCATCCCCTACGGTTGTCATTCCTAAGGATGGAGATAAGGGTATAGTGAAAGGGGGAGTCTTAAGACAGTTAGAATTTATGCTTATTAAATGTCTCTAAAAGTCTTTGTTAATGTTTGTTTTGTAGGGTCTTCTGGAGAACCACAGCAGAGACTGGTTGATGAAACTGTTTTGGAGCCATCTGTGGTGATTGAACAAGGAGCTGAACTGTTAAAAGAATCTTTGGAGAGCTATCTGAAAAAGAATGAAGAAGTTGCATCACAACAAGTTCAAGGATCGAGTGCTCATGTTGAAAAAGTTACAAGAGTTGAACCAGAGATTGAAGATCTGGGGAGTTCAAGTGAAGATGATTCTGAAGAAACTCAATCTGAATCTGAATTAGATCCAACAACTCTTGGAAGGGGGAAAGCACAGCTGAAAAAGAAACCGTTAAAGAAGAAGAAAACATCAGATGAAGAAGATTCACCTTATGTACCAGATCAGCCAAAGAAACAAGAAAAGAAACGAAAGGCAATTCAAGCTGGAGTAATCCCAAGAAATGTTAGAGCAAAGAAAGCTGGAGCAGAACCATCTAAAGAAAAGGGAGGAAAATCAGAAAAGCATGTTCAAGTTGAAACTATAAAGGATCCAGTAGCTGAAAAAGAAACTGGTGGTGATGATTATGTAGAAATCACGGGGTTCAAAACTGTTAGTCTAAATTCTCCTCCACAAGATAAACCAGGACCGTCACATCATAAAGATCCAAAGTATGATTACATTTTTGAAGGTCTTCCAGAAGTAACAGGAATTTACACAGAAGATATGCCTGAAGAAGACTTTGACATGTTCAATGATCAAGCAGTTAAAGAGCTATTACAGAAGGTCAACAAGCTAGAAAAAGAAAAGGCAAAAACAGAATTGGAACGTGATATTCTCAAGAAACATGTTGATAAATTGATGAAAGCTCATGATCAAATCAGAGAGGCATTGATAGAGCAAGAAGAATCTATGAACAAAATGAAGGATGATGTTCATGATAATTCTAAGATGTTTGAATTATTGACGCTTGAGATCTCTTCATTGAATGTCAAGATAAAGAATCTGGAGGATGTGAACCAAACCTTAAATCAGCTTCTTAGTGAAATGAGTGAAGCTTCGTCAAATGAAATGAAGGCGATGAAGCTAGAGATGGAAGCCATGAAGGCTGACAAAATGATGAAAGATGAACAATTTCAGATGCTATGTGCTGTTATGGAAAGTCACTTGAAAATGAATATTCATGCTGCATTTGAAGAGATAGAAGTGAGAAAAGCTAATGAAAGAAGAATGGAGCGTGAAAGACGTCTAGCTAAAGAAGCTACTCAAAAGAACAAAGGTGTGATTGATGAGACTCAAGAAGCCGGTGGATCATCAAGCCAACCTGATATTAGTGGTTCATCATCACAACCAGGTATTGAAATGATTGAGGTTGTGGAAGATCAGGAACAAGAAATTGTTGATAATGAACAAGAAATGGTTGAAGCTGAAGAAGTTCAGGAACCAGACTACATGATAGTTGGTGAGTCTTCAGAGCCTGTTGATATTGATAATATTCTTAGAAAGGTTGAGGTTATTCAGAGAAAAAGAAAGGCAAGAGAAGTGTTGCTACTAGAATGGAAGACACAACAATTTGTGTTGGTTGGTGATGCTTATCCTGTGCCATACAATGCAAAAGAAGTGGCTCGACTTCTAAAGATTTTTAATCTGAAAAGAAAGGGAAAGATAGCTCGTGGAGAGATAGTTGATGAAGACTCTGATGAAGAGTTGTTTGGTGATGAAGAAGAGGAAGAGGAAGATAATGATGATGATAAGCCTGATGATGGTAAAGATGACAAAGGAGATGATGACAATGATCAAGGTGCTTCTGGGTTATTAGTCAAAGATCCAATCGTACAAGAAAGAACAGAAGAGCTTTTGAATGACGAGATCAATGAACAAGAGGATGACATACAGAATGAAGCATCATCATCTGGAAAACAACATGCTGATCAGGTACTTCTCTCAAACCCAACTGTTATTTATCTGAACATTCCACAAGAAGGAGAGGTAGAGGTGAGAAGATCAAGAGCTGAAATTTTAGAGGAACTGGGGTTAGAAGATGGAAAGCTCAAGTTTGATATTGAAGATGAAATTCCTCAGTCTCTAGCCAAAGATTTCGAACCAAGATATGCATTTGAAGCTGATCATTATGATGACGTAATTGTTGAGGATGCTTCAGATTCATCTGAAGATGAAGTTGATTTTCATTATGCTGGGGTTGATGAGACATTTCCTTCATTTGCTGAGATGTTTAAAGACAGAAATGAAGATGAAATCAGAAGAAAGATTGTTGAAAAGATCTCCACTGAGGGTGTTCCTGAAACCGTTCCTAGAGAAATATCTGTAGAAGAAAGAAAGAAATGGTTCAAGAATATGCCCAAGGAAAGAAAGACTCTCAGAGCTCTCCAGTACTTCACTCACAGCAAAAATTTGTCATGGGGAGATATTCTATCGTGGGGGTATCTTGAAGATTTGAAAGTGTATGCCATTAGGAGAGAAAAAGGAGTTCAATACTTCGAGTTCTTATCTGATATTGCTTCTCTACCTTGGTGGGATGTGGATGAGTTGGTGAAGACTAAGAATATCAAACAGTTCTATTTTGGTCCTGAAGTTCGTTTACATGATCAAGATTTGTGAAACTACATCAAGTTGCAAGCAAAAAATGGTTATCCTGATTGGAAACCACAGTATTCGAAGCAGATTGTAAGAGTCTTGGAAAATGGAGAAAAGGATATAACTCTGGATGTAAAGCTGCCCAAATGTTTGAAGAATATGCCTCTTAGAGCCATCGAACAAGATTTTCATGATATATTTCAAGGATGGTTTTACAATGAAACAACGGCTGAGGCAGTGATATCTCTTTTTGACAAGTCCACCGGAGAATCTAGAAGAATCAGTATATTGGATCCTATGTGGCTTGCTAACTGCGCAAAGAAAGACATTGATTGTTTATCTCTTAACAAGATTGTTTATGAGAAGAGAGATAAAGCTCAAGCAATGCAGTATCAATCGATAGTGGATGTTTGCTTCGCTCAAGACATCAATTCTGGTAGATATTGGAAGAGCAAATGGAGAAACATTGAAATTGATGAGTTCTTGAAGAGATACAAGCGAAGTCAAAGATCAAAGGAGATAGGAAAAAGAGCAGCTGAGCTGGGAAGACGAAGAATGGGGTATGTGCCACCAACAGATCAGACGCCAATTGAATCTGAAGAAAACAAGATTCCGAAATGGGATCGAAAGCGTGATGGTGACCCAGAGTACAGGAAATGGTGGATGACTGAGGGCAGACACAAGAGACAAAGAATGTTAGAAGAAAGAGAAGAAAAGAGGAGGCAGAAAGCCAGAGAAAGAAGACGGAACAGAAAGAACTGAAGACTATGCTGGAAGGAACTACAGCTACATCCGAGGGGGAGTCTGTTAGTACAATAACGTCTGTAGCTTCCGTCAGCATGTAGTCATGTTTTGTATATTTGTGAATAGTTTATGTTTGTATGTATGTCTGTAAAGCAAGTCAGGATATGGCGCGTTATTTTGTTAAGTGCTGACATTTGTTGACCATGCTAACCGATCGGCTAGCCTAGCTGATCGAACAGGCCAATCGATCGAACAGGCCAACCGATCGAACAACATGTTCGATCGGACAGCAGGTCAGCCGATCGGCTAGCCCAGCCGATCAGCCAGCACTCACTCTATCCTGACTGTGCCTATATATAGCTGTTCGATCAGCTCATTTGTAACTTTTGATACTTTTACTCTCTGGCTAACTCATGTCCGTCTGAACTCTCTAAGGAGCTTGTACACTTTCACATTCAAGTAATAGAAGATCAGACAGTAATTCAGAGTAGAATTTGTTCTCGTATATCTGTTGTGTGATTACATGAATTCCGCGCATTAATCATATCCGATTCAACTTAGTTTCCGAAGAAGAAGATCCCATCCGAGGGACCAACACTCATGATCAACGGAGGAAAAGGAAGGCCGCGCAAAGCGGCAAGAAGACCGGACAATGACTGGAAAGACGAGCAAGTTATCTTTCCAAAAGTCCGAGGCAGACCGCGAGACAGGCGCGCCGTCGTTATCACATGCTACCTGGCTCATTACTGCACCGAGCGACTATTTATCGACCCGGGCAGTACTTCTGACATCATATACGAGCAGTGCTTCAACCAGTTCGATCAAGAAGACAAGGATCGGTTGCAAGTGGTAGACTACCCCTTGGCCGGGTTTGCGGGGGAAACCGTTTCCCCCTGAGCCAAATCACTTTTCCTGTGCGCCTCACCAACGGAAGGCACACACGAACGGAGGAAGTGAACTTCATGGTTTTACCACACACCTCCAAATACGACGTACTTCTCGGGAGGGAGTCCCAAGGCGACTTCAACATGATTACATCCGTACCCCACTCTGCTGTCGGTTTCCCAACCGAAACGGGGGTCGCGATAATCTACGCGCGCAGAGAAGTCATGTCGTCGGACGAGCTACGTCTAACCAAGATAGAAAGGCCTACCCCCAACACCCAACCAGAAAAATGGGTTCTCAACGCGAGACACCCAGAGAAAACGGTCACGTTGGGCCACGCCTTGTCCCCCAACATCAGAGCGCACCTGAAGCAGCTCCTCTTCAGGAACCAGGATATTTTTGCGTGGACACCCGCAGATATGACAGGGGTGCCACGCGAAATTGCGCAACATTTCTTGAATACCTTGCCAGGTATCAAGCCAGTAATCCAAGGCCAACGCCACCTTGGATCCGCAAAGAACGAGGCGATGCATGAGCAGGTAAAAGAACTGCTCTCCGCAGGCATCCTGCGGGAAGTCAAGTACCAAACTTGGTTGTCCAACCCAGTCATGGTAGAAAAACCAACCGGGGGCTGGCGCATGTGCGTCGATTATAAAGATCTCAACAAAGCCTGCCCCAAGGATTGTTACATACTTCCGGAGATCGACGAGAAATTCGATAACCTCGCACCATTTCGATGGAAGTGTTTCCTCGATTGTTACAAGGGTTATCACTAGGTACAGATGGCAATCGAGGACGAAGATAAAACGGCATTCCGCACACCTACTGGGAATTACTGTTATACAAAAATGTCGTTCGGTTTGCGCAACGCGGGTGCAACCAATCAAAAGTTGATGAACGACACTTTCCGCGGTCAAATCAGCAAAAGTGTCGAAATCTATATGGACGACCTGGTCGTCATGAGCATGGAAGAAGATACCATGCTCACCGATATTGAAAGAACATTCCAAACTCTGCGAAGCGTCAATTTGAAGCTCAATCCAGGGAAATGATCGTTTGGAATGGAAGAAGGCAAGTTCCTTGGATTCATCGTAACCAAAGATGGATTCAGGGTGAACCCGAAAAAAGTTCAGGCGATCGAGCGCATGCCATCGCCTTCCACGATGAAAGAAATGCAACGGTTAGCCGGAAGGCTAGGCGCACTAAATAGATTCTTAGCCAACCATGCAGCTAAGTCTTATCCTTTCATCAAAACCCTGCGGAACTGCTTAAAAAAGGAGCAATTTTAATGGACCGCAGAGGCGGAAAAAGCTTTCCAGGAGATGAAAGAGTGTTTGATACAACTCCCAACTCTAACCGCACCACGCAAAAAAGAACCACTTATCCTGTACCTATCTGCCGTGGACAACGCGGTAGGCGCGGTACTCATAGTGGAGCGAGTGGGAGTTCAAACACCCATCTACTATATCAGCAAAATGCTCAACGACCCAGAGACAAGATACTCCATCATGGAGAACTTGGTACTGGCACTAGTGCACGCATCGAGATGGTTACGACGTTATTTTGCAAACCACGTCATCACGGTGTTAACTAACTATAGGATCGGCCCGATCCTATCAAAACCCGACATCTCTGGGAGATTAGCAAATTGGGCAATCGAGCTGGGCGCACACACGCTGAACTATAAGCCACGCCCCGCAATCAAAGGCCAAGTTCTGGCTGATTTCGTTGCCGAAGTACCGGCAAATCGCATCCAAGAATGCGAAGAAGAACAAAACCCTACACCACCACCATCCTCCTCAGAAACCTGGGCACTATACACCGATGGTGCATCCAACGAGGATGGTGCAGGTGTGGGTCTGCGACTCGTCAGCCCCGATGGCCAAGAACTTACCTATGCAATCCGCCTCGATTTCAAAAGCACAAATAATGAGGCAGAATATGAGGCCTTACTGGCAGGGCTACGTCTGGCAGTCAAACTCGGCGTCCAACATTTGGAAGCACACATCGACTCATTATTAGTTGCGGGGCAGGTACGCGGCGACTATGCTGCAAAAGGGGATATCATGATCCTCTACCTCGAACAGGCCTTGCAACTAAAATCAAAATTCACTTCCTTCAATATCGGCCATATCAACAGAAGTGAAAATAAACCGGCGGATGCCCTCTAAAAACTCGCATCCACTAGCTTCCAACACCTGGCAAAGGAGATACGCATTGAGATACTGCAAAATCCCTCGGTACCCCTGCGCCAAGTCAATGTCATCCAGTATGGCACAACATCCTGGATGACACCAATGATTGCATACTTGCAATCTGGTGTTACTCCCGAAAGCAAGTCAGAGGCACGTAAGTTGCAATACAAAGCGTGTCATTATCAAATGGGAGACGGTATCTTATACCGTAAATCATACCTGGGGCCACTTCTACGACGCGTCGACCCCCAAGATGACACATACCTTATCAGAGAGATACACGAGGGAATCTGTGGCATACACGCGGGCCCACGCATGGTGGTGGCCAAAATTATGAACGTCGGATACTACTGGCCCGACATGCACCTAGACGCGGTCAAGGTCTTACGCAAGTGTTTCAATTGTCAACACCATGCTCCCAAAACCTTGCGCCCCTAGAACAACCTGATCCCCGTCACCACTGCATGGCCATTTCAAAATGGGCAATCGATGTGGTGGGGCCATTTCCAGACGCACCCGGTGCGGTGAAGTTTATCATAGTGGCTGTTGATTACTTTACAAAATGGGTAGAGGCAAAATCGCTCGCCTCAACCTCCGCTATGATAACAAGGAAATTCGTTTGGGAACATATTATCTGCCGTTTCGGTTTACCAATGTGCATCGTTACCGACAACGGCACCAACTTCGCCGCTGTAGACTTTCAAAATTGGCTAAAGGAACTAAACATTGAACACATATTCTCCTCAGTAGCGCATCCGCAAGGGAATGGCCAAGTAGAGATTATTATTAAAAGTTTAGTCGAAGGCATCAAAGCACGATTGGGAACAGCCAGACGCGGCTGGGTCGATGAACTCCCAAGTATCTTATGGGCCCATAGGACAAGCCCAAAAACAAGTCACGGTGAGACACCCTTCAGCCTGGTCTATGGCTCGGAGGCGGTGATCCCCGCTGAAGTAGGTCTCCCCTCACCCCGAATGTTGGCTATCAACAAGAGAGACAACAGTGCGGAACGCAGGCTTGACTTGGACCTCCTAGAAGAAAGGCGTGAAAACGTTGCCATCAACGAGGCCAAGTACAAAACCAAGCTTAAAAAGTACTACAACTCACGCGTCCGCGTTTGTACTTTTAACCCGGGAGACTATGTCCTCCGCGATAACGAAGCATCTAACGCTGAGCGCCCAGGGAAACTTGCCCCCAAGTGGGAAGGACCCTACCTCATCCAAGAGGTCCTAGGCAAAGGCGCGTATAAACTGCAAACGTTAGAGGGTGAACCTATCGCACGCACATGGAATGCACAACAACTCCGACGCTGTTATATGTAAGCCATGTTTTTACATTTTCCATGTAACCTATCGGGCCGCAGGCCATTTTCAAATAAATAAATGAACGATTCAATGCAATATTATTTGTTTCCTTCTATTACAAATGCGTGTTCCACTTTGCGGTATCTGCAAAAACAGATTGGCAAAATCTTCATTCGCGATACCCACACAAAGTGGTAACCACACACAAATATTATAATAGGCCAGCAAAGGCAAAACGTTAAGTGTCTATCCGGCTGGATACGCACATACGGTTTTTACAAAACCTACACAATTCCTAACCCCTAACGGGATGAAAACAGGAATTGACTAACTCTCATACGACGAAAGTATAGAGTATACTCAACTGCGCTTTACAGCCAACAGAGTCATCCATATACGCGCTCACACAAAGAAAGTAAAAGTTTTTTTACATAATTTAAGCCGCACATACTTGCATATTAACTAGATGTGTAAAAGGAAAATCCAGACTCAAGGTTATTCACAATAACATTAACTCATACACGTTCAAACATGCAAGTAACAAAAAACACTTGTACAAAATTGAACAAAACGGTTAAAACTTTATATTCAAAAAATTTCTACACCTATGCGGTGCACAAGAGATTTACATAGAGTTTCTAATATTTACATCGAAGAAACAAAAAAGGGCACGCAGGCCAACCTAGTCCTTCTTTGTACCGCTGGTACCCGCACCACCCTTACCATCACCAGCGGTCTCTTCCTCCTCTTCCTCATCAACATACAACAACCGCAAGAGGTCCACATAGTCCTCCGCATCCAAGCATTTATCAACTTCCTCCAGGGCGGAAATGGACATATCGTTGTACGCTGCAAGAGCTGCAGCAAGACGCACTTCAGTATCTACGCCATGGAACCCAGACCTTTCATCGGTAAATTTGCCTTGGGATAAAAGGTTCATATGACTAATACATCGGTTGTAGCCAGCTCTAAAACCAGCCTCCCACGCACGCAGCCTGATCTTATCTACAGCAGCTGCGTTCTCAGGTGCGTCGAGGATAGCACTAACAATCTGCAAAGTATAAGCAATAAGGTTAGCAAAGGCAAACTTAAAAAGATAGCAATGACAACGAGTACTTACATGCCCGATACCGTGATAACGCATCCAATCACGGTCAACCTTCAACTGCTCAAAGGAAGAAGTCAGGCTATCTTTAGCCTCGGCAGCCTCCTTTGCCCGCGCTTCGGCTTCGGCCGCGTGGGCAGTGACCTCCGCAAGCATAGTCACCCGGCTCTGCACTTCAGGCTTTCAACAAGGAAAACACAAGTATACAAAGATAATCAATCATACTTGTGAAACAAATATGCCAATTCAAGAGCAAAAGCAACACATACCTGGAAGCCCTCAACAGTCTTGTTTAAGTTGGTGCGGTCAGCATTTACCTCTTCAAAAGCCTTGGCAGCGCGGACCTCCGCCTCCTTGGCCTCTCTGGCAACCGCCTCAGCTGCGGCCTTCTCCTTAACCAAAGCAGCATTCACTGCCTTGACATTAGTCAGCTCCTGACGAATACGAAACATCTTTTCATTCTGTTTGGCCCAAGATTCTTTCTAACTCTTGCGCTCATCAGAAAGTGTTTCTTTCCAACTCTTGCGCTCATCAGAAAGCAATTTGGCAAGAGTACGAACCTGTTTAAGGCCAGCAGTTGCAACCCACTCTTCAGTCTGCTTATACTGCTCAAAAGCAGCCTTCTCCCTTTTAAGCTGCTCCGCACCCTCACGAGCAGCTTTCACCAACTCTTTAGCCTCAGCACGCAAGCGAGCATTTTCTTCCTCTTGCGCCCCAACACCTTGTAGTCTTCTATAATGGCATTTGCCATTATAGAACTACCAACAAGCATGGAAGAGAGTTGGTTGATCCGAAGCTCACGGGGCAGAGCGAGAGCCCGAGTAACCTCAAACGGGGTACCCAAGCCACCCAAAATTTCCCTGCAAGCAGAGGGATCAGTCGAAACATCACCCCCTTGCATAGCATTCCAAGGGGGACGATGATAATTCACAGCCCGGTCTTCTGTGTAGGTGCGGAAGTAGAACTCCAGTTCAGACTCATCAGGCTGAATGGAGGGCCCTTGACCACCCGCACCCCCGGACGCAGAGCCGGAAGCCTTCTCGGCGACAGAAGTTTTCTGCTTCTTAACATCAGCAAACTTCAGGTTCAAATCATCAGTATCCTGCGGGGAAATCAGATTGTCATGAGAATCCACCTTGTCAAATATCTAATCCACGGGTTTCTTCCCAATATCCCCCGCCTGCACAGAAGGCTCAGTCACCACCTTGATGGAAGGGCTCCTTGTAAATTCTTTATTAACCCCCGCATCCGCAGCCGTGTCATGCGGGGGAGAACCAGGGGAATCAAATAAAAAGGAGAAGTCTCCATCTTGCGGTTATGAAAACAAAGTAGAAATAACTATCAAATTACAAGTATAAAAAAAAACACTTGTAACGTTATGATTCACTTACCAGACACAACCACAGGCTTCACCTGAGTAACAGCAGTTGTCCGCTTTGTTTGCAACCGCGGACATTTTTTCTCACCAGCACCAGTAGCCTTCTCCCCTGCCCTCCTTTTCTTCTTCTCATCGGCAGGCTTGGAACCCGCAGAGGATCCACCTGCAGCCGCACCACCACCTGGAACACCCAAACCCTCAAGGGTGTCAGACACTACCACGTAATCGGTATATCTGCGGAAACGAGAACAAGAGATACCTGCCGCCTACGGCACCAAAGGAGGAACAACAGCAGCCTCAGGTTTTTTCTTGTGGTGACCCCGTACATTTTTCTCCACATGCTTCTTGGGGGCACCCTTCACCTCAAAATCACCCAGGGCCCCAAGATTACCTGCGTTTAAATCATCAAACAAGCAGGTTAGAAAGGTGAACTTCTTTACAAAAGCAAGTAAGAAGATTATAAACTATACCTTTGCCTTACGGCAGGGGTGCTTTCAACCCCTCACGATCAGGGATTCGGAAGTTGTTGCGAATGGTTATGTTAAAACCATCTTCATCTTCCCACACCGAAGTATCTGAACCTTGCCCGTAAAGTTCGGATCAAATATCCTCCACAGCGCAGCGTCCTCTGATAGTACACTTACAAATCAGTAACAAACAAAGAAGTAAGGAAACCGCACAAGAGTAAAAACACTTACCACCACTCTTCTCCCGCAGAACGGGCCTTGCTTTCCTATCAGGCCTGGTCAACATCATCTGCAGTATCCACAACTGCGAGTTGTCCAGCTTCGTAAACTCAATGGTTTTCAACCTTGGGAACCACTCCACTGTCTTCGCGCTAGGAAGCTCAATATCCTCCACAAGGATAGTCTCAGCCACATTCCGCAGGGTCATATTGGCAACAACTGCGGCAACTTTAATGTAGAAGAACCTTGTCTTCCACTTCGTAATACCCTTCGGAGGGGTCATCAGCTTGGGGCTACCATAACGCTGACCAAAAGAAAAGAACCCAGTATTCACTGTTAACTGGTATAACCGCCGGAAGTTTTCAACAGAAATTTACAAACCGAGAGCACAAAAAGTGTACTCAAAGTTTCGGATCCGAATCATCCCGAACGTACTCAGTTGGGAAATATGGATCCTGTAATACTCCAGAACCTCAGCAACAAAGACAGTCAATGGTAACCGAAGGTAACCATGAACGAAGAAATCGGCCCACATGGTGACATAACCGCCGGAGCATCGGCACCAGTGTCACCTTCCTATGGGTGTATAAACCCAAACTCTGGGGTCATCTGGATGCTGGTCATAAGGATATCAAACTGACCATTTGACCACTTCAACACTGGTAGTCCCCCGCCAGGACCACCACCACCTTCTTCTTCCTCTTCTGCCGCCGCCGGCGAAGACGGATCCGGGTTTTCACCCTCAGCATTGTGTGGATTAGATGGTTCCGCCATCAGGGAATGTAATGAAGAAGACAGAGAAGAAAACGAGTACAGAAACTCAAAAACCTCACCGGAATATTAAAAAAGTTTATCGGAGAAGATGAAGGAAGCTTTCTTTCTCTCGCCGGAAATTTTTGAAATTTTGAACCAGTGAGGAGAAACCACAAACGGTTTCCCCTTATATACCCATCGCAATTAATGCGATGCAGTAACCGAATCATCACGTTCGAAAAGGGCAAACTATGCGACGCCACGTGTTCAGCGACGGTTCCGCTGACGGTTACCACGCGCGCGTGGCCACCTACGCGCCTGACAAAGGAGACGTTTACACTCCTGCTACAGTGCATTTATGACCTTGGGCAGTGCAAATGTCCTTTCGTTTCAGCACATGCAGGAAATCCTACCAACTTTCACCAACTCACACGTGCGTT
The DNA here is from genome assembly GCF_002127325.2 of Helianthus annuus. Taxonomy (NCBI): domain Eukaryota; kingdom Viridiplantae; phylum Streptophyta; class Magnoliopsida; order Asterales; family Asteraceae; genus Helianthus; species Helianthus annuus. Next base: position 51,691,049 of record NC_035448.2, on the reverse strand, counting down.
CAGCCACGTATGCAACAAAAAAGCGACAACATTATCCAAACATAAGCGGCATGCGGTTTCTTTGGTATACCGCACCGTAACCCATACCGCATGTCGTTTTTTACATACCCCTCAAAAAATAGAAGTAAAATATATTTACACTATGTAAAGGGGATGAATCAATATCCGCATGAACCCACGAGCACACGTGGAATATGTGGAGATGACACACACGAGCCCGTACAGGTGTGTCAGATACTCAGAACCAGCGTTGTTCTTTGGACTTCGAAAACCGCTTCTCAGGATGAAGCCAACCGCATTCCCTTCCAACTTCTTCAAGCTTCAAATCCCTCGTGTCCGGTTCACAACCACAGAGGGTGCACAAACAGCTTCTCGTTAGGGAAAAGGATAAGTATGATGAGCGACCGCACATCAGCAACCCTGACTCCTGATCCTTCAAGAGCCACATCCAAGAATAACACTCTTTTAAAGCGAGTCTTCTGTTACCAGCCGCAGACACTCATGAGTCACTGCGGTTACACATTAAGCTCCGCAATCGGTAGCTACGGAAGAGCCACAACTAAGTCATCACGCGGATGAACGAAACTACTTCCAGGAAAACTGAACTGCTTCCCATTGAAGCGTGAAGGAAGGTGGCTACAGAACAAGTGTGGACAAGATTCCCAATCATCTAAGGGGATCTCCTTGAGCAACAAGCCAAGGAACAGTGGTAACAAGTCTGCTTATGACTTTGTTTACCCATTTATGAATTGGATAGAATAAACAATGGTGGGCACAACCATGCCTATGACCATGTTTATTTGACCATTATCCAGATTCACATTGTTCGACCAAACACGACCAACAATGACGCAAGTACCTCACATTGTTCGGCCAAGCATGGCCAGCAATGTAAAGAAACGAGGTAACCGCAAAGGACGTGCGGTTACTTGAGAGCTAATTGGAAGAACATGAACACCCCACAAAGTAGGGATCATCATTACATGTCCAATTGCTGAACATAGAGCTTGAGCAAAGGCACTAACAGCATTGCATTAGCTACCGTAGAGGTTACAACTAGATTTACGACCGCGGACGTCTTCCGTCATTGTCTCAAAGGTTGGTTCGAAACCTGCTGACATCTTCAGTCACGATCTCAGAGGTTGGTTCGACACACCAACAGGTGGCACCCAACCCTGATGACATCAGAAAAAGGTAGACCATACTACCGGATCAGAACCCTAGGCTGAGAATTTCGCATCAGACGGAACTTGCTCACCGGTACGGAAGAGACGTCACATGACTTTACCAGATCCCCGGCTTGATTTTCTAGAAGCAGGAGCCATCTACATGGCCTAGAATCTTCTCCAGCTTACGAACTACCTTCTAGACACCATAGTCCAGTACTCCTCACACATGCAACTTGCATAAGGGAGCAACACTAGACTGGGGGGACTTGAAGGGGTATGGTCTCAGATCTCGCGTCAGCATGACCGCGAGTGACCATTACCCTTATCAAAAACCCCCACCAGCAAGAACTTATCTGTGTCCGTGCGGGCATGCGCGAACACAGATGTCGAATCCAATTGGTTAAGAGATGGGAAGATAAAGAAAGGCATAAGCGATGCGGCCTGGCACCGCATCCTATGAATATCTCCTTACCTGGTGTATGAAAATGGGTGTACACATAGCGATGCGGCCTCGCACCGCATCCTGTGAACGTTTTCATCAATACAAGGGATCTGAACAATAGCAACGGTCACCACAAGTGGCGATGCGGCCTGGCACCGCATCCCGCAATCCTAGCCAGAGTGAGAACGCGGAAACAACAGTAGTTACCGCAGGCAGCGATACGGCGCAGCACCGCATCCTGCCCACGAGGCAAATGGGACTGACATCACAGAGCAAGTGGCACCAATGACAGTCACCTGTCAGCCCATACGTAAGCAACAGACTGACACCGCAATAGGACGTGGCTTCACCTCCACAGACGACAAGCCTGACACACCTGCAAATGGCGGCGTGTCGTCAGTCTGTCAACTCAACCACCCTCCTTCACTCCTCGGCTATAAATACCCATCCCAAACCAGGTTTGAGGTGTCCTCTTCACAACTCTCTCACTACTACTACTATCACACTTTGCTTCCCAAGCAAATTACTGATTCTCACGCCGGATAGTGGTAACAAGGAACACCCCCCACCCCATCCTCCTTGTTACGAGTCACGGTGTTTTTTCCTTGTGCAGGAGACAGCCCAGCTGACGATCAAGCCACCGATCCTTGGAAAGAAGGGATTAACCCTACTTGACGAGACCAGTGAATTAACCTCTCTTGGTTAACCACCGTTTCATCAAATAGGGTGAGGATTCGGATATTGATTCCTCACCACACCATTTTGTTGATGAGGGTTTCAAACATTAACCTCGTTTCTCCTTTGTTTCTGGTAGCTATTGAAGACCTAGAGATGGGTTCGATTAGGAATGGAACTGTCAATGGTGCGTGGTTTTGGACATATTTGAGTGCCCGACAACACTATTTTAGTCGTAAGAGGTGGGTGGTGGTGGTGGTAGAGGGAAAGGGTGGGGTGGGGCAGATAGATTACAAGTTTAACTAAGTTACATGACTAGTCTCTTTATTAGTATGAGTTTATTACATAATTAAACCTTATGCATAAAAAGTCTAAATACGCTTCCATTTAACATACATAATAAGGGGTAACTTTACACAATAGTAAACCAACTTTTTAACATGTTCCATTATAGTCACTCAATCCTATTTTGTCTCTCTAAAATCACTCAAGTTTGATTTATTATTCTAACGTTATACAATTTCAAGATTACTAGGTTACCTTATTAATAAAGCAGGTCATGTTTTTTATTTATTCTTTAAACTTGAATAAATAATTATAAACCTTCTCAAATAAAATATTATTCTTCTTCTTCCTCGTCTCTGATGAAGACCATATTCCACTAAATAAATTAAAGATGCAGCATCATCATAGGGAAATTCAAAGAGCCAAATTACATACTTGATTTCCTCTCGACTAGAAGCAAATGCAGACTTCACCTCAAAATTCGTCTAAACCTTCCAATTTCACATTTTTTATTCATCTTTAAATCCACCTCCTCATTATTCAAGCTTCAAAAAATGAATTCTAAATTTTAAAGATTCACAAAATTCAATTACAAAAGCACCATCAAGATCTCACTAATCTTCAAAAAAAAAAAAAATCCATGCAACTCTTTCAAAATCATTACCTATGAATCCTCGTTGTCCCTCCGATCCATCAAACGATGCCGGTCTCCATTGTGCCTCCCATTCTCTTTGGTTCCATACGATAAACACGAAACACTGTATTATCTGGTCATTGGTTTGAAACAAAAAACGCAAAAAAGCAATCATATATGGTCTCCGTCATCGAAGGTTGCTAGTTGTTATCGTCATGTCTAAGTTTGGTCGATTATCAAGGTGTCGAAAAAGTCGGCCAGGGTTTGATTGGGAGGGTCGTCCAAGAGTCTAGTTTAAAATACGTTTTGATTTTATAAAATCTATCTAATATGAACATATAAACATTAACATAAACATAAGCATTAAAATAAAATAAAAAATAAAAGAAAAAAGTGTTAACCCGATGATCTGGTAATTACATAGTATTAATACACTAAGTTAAAGTTTAGTTACTTTATAGAGAAAAAAAAATGTTTGGATAACTTAATTGAAATACTAGAGAAACTTGATTACATTTCAATAAGATTTTCCCAATAACTAATAGTGTTGGTGAGAGTACGGGTGTTCACGGTCCGGTTTCAAACCGTGAAACCGCCCAAACCGGTCATCGGTTTGGTTTCACGGTTGGTTTTTTTAATGATCTTTCGGTCGGTCGGTTTCAATATTTTCAAACCGTAGCAAACGGTTTGGTTCACGGTTTATAGCAAAAAACAACCGTAAAAAACCGGACCGGACCGTATGATTTTATTTAATTATTTTTAAAATATTTTATAATATGTGTGTATATATATATAATTATGTTATATACATAGATAAATTCATAGTTCTATTTTGAGTTTTAATTTGTCTGAGTTAACGTGAAACATAATTGGGCTAAGCCCATTCTAACATGTAAGTTGTAACTAGTGGCCCCAAACATTGTGTTAGCTTTTAATACTGGCTCACTATTATGATTATATAATATCCTATATATTGAAGAGCTTGTATGGTTTATATTATTCATTGTTCTACTTACCATTTTTTTTTTTTGCAAATAAGGCCCAACAAGCCTAAACCGTGAAACCAAACCGGAACCAAACCATTATTAACGGTTTGGTTTGGTTCGGTTTAATAATTCTATGGTTTGGTTTTGGTTTACAAAAGTCAAAAACCGTCACTAACGGTTTGGTTTACGGTTTAAGCCAAAAACCGTGAAAACCGAACCATGAACACCCCTAGGTGAGAGAGAGCAGATTGCAAAAATTATTTAACCAAAGAGAGAGAAAAAGTCAAACTGAAACTAACTAGGCAAAAGTATTTTTATGAGCAAACCATAGAGAACAAAAGAGAACTATTTCCTAGGCAGGGAATAGTATTTCCTTGCCATTGGTCAAAATGGGCGGTCAACAATATATCATTGTACCAACTAGTTTATTATTTTTTATCCGCTTTAAATTTACGTTTTTACCCCAAGTTTAAAATTAAGTTCTCGCCCCAAGTTCAAAAACTAATTACCTTGTTACCCCCAGCTAAAATTACGAATTTGCCCTCGGTTCAAATATTACGCTTTTACTCTCCGCCAAAATTACGTTTTCGCCCCAGCTCAAAATAAAAATATGTTTTCCCCCTATCTCAAAATTACTCTTTTAGACCAGTTTATTATTTTACATCCACTTTAAAATTACATTTTTGCCCCCAGTTCAAACTAAAATTATGCTTCTGCCCCCAGCTAAAAATTACGATTTTCTCCTCGGTTCAAAATTACGCTTTCACCCTCAATTCAAAATTACGTTTTTTCCTCCGGTTTAAAAGAAAAATATGGTCTTCCCCTAGCTAAAATTTACGATTTTACTCCCGCTAAAAATTACGATCTTCTCATCATTTTAGTTTTACTTTCTAACAAAACTATAGTACTGTTTTTTTAATTGGTTGAAAATTATTCGGTCATCACCCCGCAACGCGTACGGGGCACCAACTAGTTACATTACATTTTACTTATAAAAGACGATGTTGATAAAAACACTGATCGGAACAATCAATGCAAGTATGCAACCTTATACATTATACTCCTCGTATCATATTTCACTTTTAACTATTATATTTTAATCTACTTGATGGATCTTTTAGAAAAAGAATTTTGATTATTTCCTTTTCGTCTGTTTACTTTTATCATTTTAATCTACTTAACGGATCTTTTAAAAAAGAATTTTGATTGAATAAATTAAACAAGTTGTTATAAATACTTTAATTTGAAATTTTATGAACATTTGACGGGACTACTAACTAGCTTTTCAGTTGTGTTTTTAAAATGGTTTGTTTAAGGCCAATGAGCTAGTGGTGGAGTGGTAAGGAAGAGACCTTGTGTTCCAAGTGACCCAAGTTCAATTCCTGCCTCTAGCATTTAGTTTCTGCGGCACCTGGTGATGATGGGAGACTAGGCGAGTAGGCGGCGATCGCTAGTTCGATCCTTGAACTGAGCGGGTTTTACCTCACCGCACTGTCGTGCCTTCGGGCGAGTGTTCACGGGCTTCGGCCCTAGGTGAGGGTTTTCCCCGGTTCGGAAGGCGAGTGTATCCCGATGTGGTGAATTTCGCCAGTAGCCCATTTGGAGAATTCGTTGGCCGTTCAAAAAAAATGGTTTGTTTAAATACAAGTTGTAAGAAACATATGATTGTTTGACTTTGTATAAAAAATGTTAACAACTTGATTTGCATAAAATACCAATATAAGGAACATACTTTGCTTTTGTCTAATTACATATTATACATTTTTGAAGTACGGTTGATGTCACATGAAGTAGGGCCAGTGGTAGATTCAAAAAAAAATTTAGTTGGTTTGATGTTCTTAGAAGTTCCAATTTTATAAAATGAGACATAATTAGTTGGTTTACAGTTCTTAGAAGTTCCAATTTTATAAAATGAGACATAAAAGTTTTTGGGTCGGTTCAACGGTTCGACTAAAATAGGGTTCATCGCACAATAACAATACAATAAAAACACATCATCATTATAAATAATAAAATAACATCCTAATTTAAACTATATAAATATTGTGGAGTTAATTACACCGCTAGTCCCTATGGTTTGTGAGAATTAACAATTTCAGATACTAATAGTTTAAAATAACAATATGATATTTCAACTTTTGATTTTGTAAACTCATATTTGATTCGAATTCAATTACTGGACTCGAATACGAATCAACTCGATTTCGAACCTTATTAATCGAATTCCAATCGAACTTTTCGAATATATATATATATATATATGGGTGGGGTTCCTCTACAAAGTGTGTTTTTCCTACAAAGTGTAGGAAGTGTTTTGGGCAATTGGATGAATGGTTTTAATGGTTGAGATTAGATGAGTGGCATTTTTGTAATATATGCATGTTATTTAATGATTGATTTAATTGATTGAGGACATTTTGGTAATTGAGCATGTTTTAAAAAAGAAACAACCATCATTCATTATTTCTTGCATAACTCTCTTCACATTCTCTCTCCTCATTAAACAAAATATCATAAAATCATGGATGAAGTTGAATATAAAATATTTGATTGTGTTTAAAATCTGAAATTTATTAAATTGGAGTTTGATTTGTTTTTATCTAGGGACGAGAATCGAAGTTCAATTTTGTTTTTTTTTTATCAAGTATTATGTTTTATATTAGTGATAAAACACATTGTGAAGAAACTGCGAAAAAAATCTAATAGGACCAGAATAAAACACATTGAGAAGAAACATGTGAAGAAAAACACACTGCGAAGAAAGTATGAAGAAAACGCACTGATAAAACACACTGCGACGGATCTGTGAAGAAAAACACATTGTGAAGAAACAGCCAATAAAAACATACTGATAAAACACATTGTGAAGAAACCAATAACCTGTAAAACACAACGTCAATAAATACAAAAGTACGTCCTTCATGAAACATAAACTGCTATAACACATAATGAGTAAACCTATAACTGGTAAAACACAACGTCTAGAAATTGTTCAAGAACGATAAGCTGGTGTGTTACGTGTGAAGAAACCATAAAACAAATAAAACACAATGTCAAGAATACATGCACATGCAAAAAAAAAAAAAAAAACTTAATCAAATACCGGCATGTCGAACAACTAAATCAGGATGCATTTGCCATCATCACAATCAATCATTGCATTAGACATTAACATTTTTGATCCGCAATTTGCAAAAAAAAAAAAAAAAAAAAAAAAAAAAATCATCAGAAGGATAAGAGAATGATGCACGTTTGATTCTGCGTAACTGATACAATTCCATAAATAAGACATAGGGTTTCCTTAAAAGTCTTATTTTGTTGTTTTAGATTTATCTTTTTCAAAAATAACTTATTTAGTGAATTAACATTGTACCATTTTATTAAAATTCTCTAGATGACACATGTCATAACCATATCACTTCCTATACTTTCTAGAAAAATATGACTTTGTAGCCAACTCCCACCCATATATATATATATATATATATATATATATATAGGTAGAGGATCCTGTAAAAAAGGCCTAAAGTGTGAGAAGGGTAAGAAATAATCTCAACCATTAGATCTTTTGATCTAATGGTTGAGATCAATCGGAACCAAATTGTAAAATATTTTCATTAATTTGGACTGATTTGAAATATCTAGGGGCAATATAGTTTTTTAAACCCACTAGAAATTAGGTAATGCACATGTAACTTCCCCCTGTCTTTTTTAAACGTCAATAACTTTTTGTACGTAACTTTTTTTTAAAAACAAAAATTACACCATAATAACATAACGAGTGTTTTTTAATCTTTAATATGAGTACCATATTGCTATACTTATATAGAGAAAAAATATGTTTCGATCAGATGTTTAGTCAATGAATGGTGTTATATACTTGCTGAATGGTGTTATATACTTGCTGAATGGTTTATATACTTACTGAATGGTGTTATATATTTGCTGAATTGTGTTATATACTTGCTGAATTGTGTTATATACTTACTGAATGATGTTATATACTTGCTGAATGCTGAATGGTGTTATATACTTGCTGAATGGTGTTATATACTTCATATAATTAAGGTGGCGGTTATGGAAAGTTTTTAATTAATTGAATTAATGATAAAATTACTTGTTTACCCTTTTCAATTAATTTAGATCTAATGGCTGAGATTCTTTCTTACCTTTCTCACACTTTTGGTCTTTTTTACAATAATCTTACCCTATATATATATACATATATATATATATACATATATATATATATATATATATATATATATATATATATATATATATATATATATATAGGGGAAGGTTCTATGCAGAACACTAAATATTGCGAGAACACGCAGAACAAAATGAATCACTCATTTTTTTCAATCCTAAAAACCTAAAAAGTAAATGAAAATGTCATAAATGTAAGATTTATTGTTTCTCACACACGAATTTAAAACAAAATATGAAAAATCTTCAGGTTTTAAATAATCTACACACATGTAGGTTGTGTGTAGGCTAAATTACCTACATGTTTGTAAACTATGTGTATGGAAAAATATATGATTTTTTATGTATATATAATACACATATAAATGTAAGAAACAGAAAATTTAAGAAATATGGACCTTAAATCCCAAAATTTAGTGATTTAGAGTTGTTCTTTTTGTTCTCGCAATAATTAGTGTTCTGTAATGATCCTTCTCCTATATATATATATATATATATATATATATATGGCAAGGATAAATCGAAAACCTTATTGAGTTAAGAAAACCATGAAAACTTAATATGAGCCATTGATTGATTGTTGTATATGGTTGAGATCAAATGAAGATCAAAAGCTGATTAACAAAAAATATAATATTGTTATTTGTACTATAAGGGTAGTTTCGGAAAGTGTAAATACATTACAATTCTTGGGAGTATGAAACCTGCACGGCTGCACCACGTACGATTACATCATTCAAAAGCAAAATATCTACGTTTGCATATAAAGAATCATTACACTTTTTGTCTCTAGAAAATTTTTATCACAAAAAACACATATCCTCGTGAGGATAGTCTCATTAACCAAATTGTTGATGAAAGTTCTTCATAAAATTCTTTCAATGTTCATCCTTCTTCCTACAACATTCTAAGCATTGCAAAAAAAACTAATTCTTGAAGAAAAAGAACAACAATATGTAGAGAGTTACATGGAACAACTGAAGTAACACAAAAGGTATCCTTTACTTTTAATATATCATTCAAAATTTGTTGTTGTTTTAAGATCTACAAATAGATTAGATCAGATTGTAAAAAAGTATTAAAAAATGGTAAACGGTTTCTCTCAACGATAATAGATGAAAACCTGTTTCATCATTGTCAAAAAGGTTTTATTTTATATTTTCATCTTTTGTTTAACTTTATAAATCAATCTTCCCAAAGATTTCTACCATTTGCATAGTCTGGTGCGTCGACTAAACTGGTTTGTTTTTGCGGGTAAAAAGAAGGTTTTTTTTTCATAGTTTTTGGGGCTTTGTTTATGTAGAACCTGGGCTTTTATATACAGGTTTGGGTGTTGTTTCATACACATTTGGGTTTAAAAAAAATATTACATACGGTTGTAGATAAAACTATAGATTTGTTGTTTGTGTATTTTTTTATAAGAGTTTTGATTTGTTGTTAATGTTGAATAACAAAAAGTTTTTGTGTGTGGTTTTAAAGGTGTTACAAGAAAATATTCTATTAAAAAAAAGATTTTGCTTTTGTTCATAATGGATTTCGGCTGGAAACAAAAGGAAAAAAACATTTAATTAGGGTGTGGATGGTGTGGATATATGTCATAACACCGAACGATGTAAAAGGAATGGACTTTTTTCGGGTTTATGTTTGTAAGTAATGAACATTACATTTTTTTGTAGTATGTGTTTCTTGCTTTTTTATTAAAAATGTAACAATTATGATATATATAAATAAAAAGGTTTTTTTTTTTAACTTTGTTTGTTGGTGTTGAATAACAAAAACGGCTTTTTTGTGTGTGTGAATTTAAAATTGTTAAAAAAATGTTTTGTTTTGATACAAAGGATACCTGTTTGGCCGTATAATTTTTAAAAAATGTATAAAAAAGGTTCACATTTAGAAGAAAATGTAACAAAAAAGGGATAGAAATTAGTTTGACCAAAATCAGACGGGTGAGTGTTGTTATATAAAGTGTATATTCCTATTTTTTGGTGTTGAATAATAGTAACATTATTTGTGTGGTTTACAAGTTTGTTACAAAAAAAAATTGTATGAAAAAAATGTTACTTGGTATGCCACACAATTTCAGAAAATATATAAAGAAACTTCACATTTTAAAAGAAAAAAAATGTAAACAAAATAAAGTTAGAAGTTGTTTTGAAAAAAAAAGTTACATTTGTTAGTATTGTTTCTTTATATGTACACAAAAACTGTGTATATAAAACTTTACATTCTTGGAATCTTATATATTGTAACATGTTAATAAACCTTTTGGAGCCTACAGATAGTGAAGATAAGCAACGGAGCGGGAAAAAGTGTGTCCGGAAAAGAAAGTACAAACAGTTAAGCTGTTTGATGGTGACACCTTTTCAAATAGTGTAGCGTACAAAAAAGTATGTAGGTATGGCCCATGGGGTGTAGGTTAAACTTTAGTATGCCCCATGTGTTTATTTTTTTGAAAAAAAATTGTAACAGATGAATCTTGTTTACTTCCCCTCTTTGTTACAACAAAAATAAAAATGTAACATTTGTTTATTGTTATTATAATGGGATACCAATTTGTTATGAGACACCTCGTTATTATGTTGGATAAAAAATGTAACAAGAAACAGAATAGTAAAGTTGTTGCTGGTTACATCTACATCGAATGAAAAATCTTATTTAAGAAAGAAAAAATAGAAAAGATGTTGTTGGTCATGTAAAAAACAGGTTGGAAGAATAGGGTACATCTAAGTTCCCATGTAAAAAAATTAAAACATACATAAAAAAAAACACCTAACCACAATGCTCAAAATATAGCACCCTTAATTTGTGTTTTTTTCATTGGTTCATATTATGTCACTCTAAGAAATGTACCAAAAAATAGTAAAAGTGTTGCTAATTACATTCACAAATGAATTTTGCTTTTTAGGGAACAAGTATGACAATATGCTTTGTTAAGCTATGTTAAAATATACCGTAACATTTGTGGTGAGGGGCATGATATATGTAACATGAAAAAAAAGTTATAAAGATTGATTTGAAAAAATCAACTAGCATAATATAAGAAAAAAGTCTTAAAAATACCAAAACCTAAAGCAATGTATCTTTTAATTAAAATTTTACACCTTAGAAAATCTCTTTAGCTGCATCAAAAGATCACATCGGACGCTAATATACGTTTATTTCCATAATTTAAAATCATGCATATCACTATTAATGAAATGCAAAAATATATGGATTGTGTAGGTGAAAACAAACAATAAAATATATAAAGTGTGTATCAAATCAAGTCAACCTCCCACTATAGCCTATGAATTCAGCCTACAACATGTGTCAGCTCAAAAAGATGTGAAATACCTGAATTGCCATTTTACTCATATGTCACAGAAATTACGTGGATGATCCTTGTCCACATATATGGGTTTATTGGGTTTTCTTAACTGGGATGGGTTTTCTCATTATAATTAGCCTATATATATAGAAAGGTTAACATACAAAAGTCCTTATCCTACTTCACGTACGCGACGCGCTCAACCATCAGATCTGGGCAATAATCACGCATGGGAGCCCTAATAACGCATGGGAGCAGTTTTTGGGTGATAATCACGCATGGGAGGTGATAATCACGCATGGAGGTGATAATCACGCACGTTATAATGGTGAAAAAATAATTACGCACGTTATAAATTCTGTCGCGTATGTTAATGTAGGTTAAGCCATTTTGTACATTATACTTTCTCTCTCTCTATATATATAGTGGAGAGTTCAAATGAGAAGAATTAAAAGTTAAGAATAAAAAGAATAAAGGATACAAAGGTAATTTGAACAAATTATTTAATGAATTTATTATTTATTTTTGATATTCAAATTAATGAACTCTAATCATTTAATGAGCCTATCTTATAAAATAGTTGTGCACATTACACAATAAAAACAATCCTGCACATGATCTTATATTTTCAACGTTTCATACCTTACGTACGCTACTATCTCAGCCGTCCGATCATCTTCCCGCATTGAATTCACATGTGATAATTTTTGATGAATTCACATGTTGTTTTTTTGTACCAGTTTCGCATGTGATAATTTTGATGAAATAGCATGTTGTTTTATTAGATCTTGAGATATGATTGTAATCCAATTTATTAATTATTTATTAAAATAAAATAGGTATAATTAAATAGTAGGGATATTTTTGTCAAAATATGTAGGACCGGTTTTTCGACCGTTCGATTGCGTAACGAACGTTTCACGTGCGGAATCCATGAACGTGCGTGACCGAACACACGATAACGTACTACTAACGTGATTCCATTGCTAGATTTGACTTGTACAGTACAAAATCACGTTTACAACTACTTTCTCTCTCTAGACTTTCTCTCTCTAAACTTGGATCTCCACCAACACAAATGTGAGAGAAGTCTTCCAAAAAACTTCTAAAACTATGACATAATCTCCTATTTATATGGTCAAGGCAACTTAATGAAAGTTCTCACTAATTACAAGTTTGCCACCTTGCCATTTCTAACTAAATATGACATTATGCGCTTGATTTCTTCCGGCTTCTCACTACGACTCGGATTGACGAAGGCGATAGACAATAAATGCATCAACAATCTCCCTCTTGGATATTGCCGTAGTCAATCTCGTAGTGAAACTCGTAGCGACTTGTCTTTCTCTCTCTCTAAAACTCGAACGAAGATGTAGTCGACAGACAACTGCACTAATAAACTCCCCCTTGAATGTTGACGGAATCTTTAGTGAGAGTCTTCAACTACTCTAGCTCGAACAGAATCCCGGTGGATCTGTCTTCAGCTTCCGTTGCTCTCTTTCTTCAGAATCTTCAGGCTCCCCCTTTCGTCAAGCTTCCGTGCTTTTGGGATCGACGCCTGGCTTTTCGTATCAACAAACTCTGAAACCTGCACATCTCAAACTCTCTATTACAAACCAATAAAGTTGTGATTCAACTTAATGAATCAACTAAACATTTGAGAATTTTCATATTTAAAAAACTTTTCAAATTTGAAACATTCCAATTTCTAATTCAAATTAATGAATTATCTTAAACATTTCAAACCATTAACCAACCTGTCTGTTCATGATGTTTAGCCTTTGAGATTTTGAATATCAGCTCTCCAACATCAGTTATCGAAAATCTTTTTGGATTTTTCAAAATAAGAAACATAAATGCAATAACAGAAATTAAATGCAGAAATGAAATATGTACAAACATATTTTTGTGAGTTTGTGTAAGAGGATCATATCAGTTTTTGAGACATATCACAAGCACCGTTAAGCTTTTAATCGTTTTAAGTTCTAAACGATTCACGTAGATTGACGATATAATTGTCCTCTTAAATTTTCATACAATTTTCAATCTATTCAGGATACTATTTAAGTGTTTTATGAACTTAGTTCAATTCATGTGTCCCACCTCTTGAATATACTCCCGTATCCAGAATCCCAATATTCAGTCTTACAGGCAAGAATACTACAATGATATCTGTACATAAATTAGGGGTTAAATGCGAGAACTGAGGGATCTCAGGTTAGAACTTCCGTTCAGCAGAGAGATATCAGCTTCGACTTAGCAGTGTGTCCCCTTTAGAGGATCTTTTCAGCTACAACAGATGATTATCAATTTTATTGTCTAATCAGCTGAGGGCTTTATGCTATGTTTCAAGCATTTTGCGGAAAGTATTAGCCAAGGACTAGGTCAGAACTACCGTTCAGCAGAAGTCCCGGAATAATACCCCAGACATCATAGGGTATAAACACCTAGTATATCAGAATACGAGACCTTTCAAACGAGATTTCAGGGGTTACCTATATATCCAAGTAGTGTTCCCCACGAATTTCACAAGTTTGAAATTTTAGGTTTATATCCCGAATAAATCTACTAAATGTACAAAAACCTATCGTCACATCATCAGTGAGACCGTTTATTACATTTGACATTACATTTCTTTAGCGTGCTGTGATAGTCCACTGATTTACAATCATTTCCTCTTTTTCACAACAAAACTCATTTTTGACTTTTTTAGTGTTTTTGATTTTTTTCAAATTTTCTAATTTTTTTAAAATTTTTCTCCCCCTAAAATCAAAATATGTTTCAATTTTGATTTTCTGGGAAAATTTGAAACAAACTGTACAAACTTGACAACTTGATGAGAATCACTTCAATTCGCCATCCACTTGGCGTAAACAATCAGAACTCCCCCTCACAACAAACTATTTTCCCATTATGATTTCAAAACACTTAAGTTTGTATTAATCAAAATGGTTTTTCCGGAAAATTAGTTTTGTGTGTCATTTCATAAACTCGGGGTTTCATCACCTTGTTTTTCTAATTACCACTTATAGGAAAGATGAATCAAGTACAACTTAATGTCCCTGATTTATCTTTTGAAAGACGAAAAATCACCAGAGTGAAATTTCTCAAGAAATATGCCGATTCATGTTCCACGCTTACCAACCTGGGGACTCCGGCAAGTCAGGTTTTTCTATTTGAAAAGTTTCACCCAAGCCTGACTGTCCTTGGGTGATTTTGAATTCTTGTTTAGCAATGGTGGAAAGTTTGTATCATCCATTGTTAAACCTGAATTCTCAGATTTTACCTCAATAACCGGCTCTTCTGATTTTGATGAACCAGAATCATTGCCTGAATGCGGCTTGTCTGACTTTGACGAGCCAGATTCATCGCCGACATGTGGCTCCTTTGTTTCCAAAGAAACAGATTCAACGCCACGAAATGTTACCTTCTTCTTTATCTCCTCTTTTGTCCTCAGATTTGCATCTGACGAATTCGGTTTACTTGACTTTTCAGTTGAGTGAATCAATTCATCAGCACTCTTATTCGATTTGTCGGGTGAACCCGAGGACAAAATCTTCTCCAGATATTCTCTGGCCTTCTTCCTCTTCTTTCTCAGTTTGTCTTTTTGCCCTTGAGAAAGCTTCACTTTCTTTTCTTGAACTTTAGGTTCTTGGACCTTCTGTTCTTTGACATTCTGTTCTGAAACTTTCAGTTTCTTGGGCTTGACAGTGACTGGTTTCTTTGCCAACTTCTGAGAATTAACCCTCAATCTTTCACTTGATTTCCTTGGGCAATCTCTGGCAATGTGACCTTTGATTTGACAGTTATAACATCTTCTTGTCTCAAATCTCTGTCTCTGGCAGTTAACAGCAATGTGTCCTTGATAACCACATTTGTAGCACACTCTAATCAATCCGAAGTTTTCAATCACTAACTCAGGCTCTGGATGATGAGGATGATACTTGACAAGATTCTTCAACGAGATATTTGACATGTGAGCTTGAACAAGAAGATCATCCTTAATGTTTCTATCAATTCCAGGGTATGCACGATCAATCATCATTTGTATAAAACGTGGATATCTCCAGACTCTAACATCCGACGAGAGATTTTCCACCATATAATGAAAAACTATATGTGAGAAGTTGTATTTCTTATTCAACACCAATGCCGTTAGCATGTTCATCTGATAATCCCTCATCTGGTCATAACTGCCCTTTGTGTGACTCAGGGAAATCAAAATACAATGGATTAAAAACTTGAATGATTTCTGAAATTTAGACTTTAAGTAGTTCCCGGTGTTCAATGTACTTCTGTATCCCAATCGTAACATACACCCCTTCACCATACGTTCAGGAAATCTTGTGGGGTAGTTGGCCTCATCAGGAAAATTCATCACTTCGCGAACTAACGCTTCAGTCACCAGTATGGTCTCCAACTTTCCATCCACTTCTACTTCTGATGAAATCACCTTGCTTTCCTCGTCATACTTTGCACTTTTCCAGAATCGACTAATATGCGATCGATACAACGGCCTCTGGTCAGTCATTGCTTTCTTCACTGGAATACGATCCATGTACTCCAAAATACTGCTGAATTCTGACAATAAAGGATATTTTTCCACATCTAAATCCACGCAACTGTTGTGTACTGGATCGAATAACACGTTTGGTGATGCCTGCACAACAACAACAAAAATAAAGACTTAGAAAATTTTGAAATTTTGAGCAATGTCTAAAAAGCGAACCATATAAGCGATTCAAAGACCATACTACCATAAAAGTGGTTCAAACACTTTGCACTCTATAAGCGAACCACAAATATGACTAAAAAGCGGTTCTACTTAGAAAATACTCAAAAAGCGAACCGTCCCTAGCCACATAAGCGATTCAACCCTTTACTGCCCTAAAAGCGGTTCTGAAATTAGTACATATGGGCGGTCCTAACATGGTACACATAGGCGGTTCAACAAATGATCTATAAGCGGTTCAACAGGTGACCTATGAGCGATCCTGAGTTACCTGTTCATAAAAGCGGTCCTACAAGATGTAACTAAGAGCGATTCAACATATGACCTATGAGCGGTTCAAACTACCTGACTGTAAAAGCGGTCCACATATCAACAACATGTAAAAACAGCTTAAAACCTAAAATTGATTCTAAAATCAGATTCTACTCAACATTCCGAACCTAAGGGTGTCTTTTAATTCCTACAACTATTCCTAAAACTCTCTAGATCTGAGATTGAAACCAATTACTGCCGACAACACATATCAATCACTCAAATTTCTGCAATTAGCATGTAATACTACACCTAGTATCATCATACGACACTGAAACAACAATCATTTCAAACAAACATGTCATTCACAGGCTTAAAACATGAATCGTTCATTCACACATGCCGACAGACGTGGTTTAACTCAATAGAACTACAATTAAGAGAGTACTTACCTTTCCCATGATGTAAATAGTAGAAATCTATCAAGAACAAAAGGGAAATCAGATCAAATAGCAGTAAATCACGATGAACAGTTGAAATCGCTCGGATCGCCCCGGAGAAGATGACTTATAAGCGGTTTGGGTAATGACAAAATAAGCGGACCCTGTACCTTATATATGAGGTCTGAACCGCTTATTTGTCATGTTCTTATGAGCGGTCCTCAATGTTATTTTGACAAAAGAGCGACCCAATGTCACAAAAGCGATCCAACCTTTGATTTTTAAGAAATTTATTTTTTTATTCGTTTTTTCCAACTTTTTCGATTTCACATGTTGACACCCAGTTGACCAAGTCCAATTTAATGACCCTGGACAACTGTTTGACCTACCAAGTCCAAATTAATGGCCTTGGTTGATCAGATTTATGAAGTACTTTGTCGTTTTGTTAAAAAAAAACAGTTCAAATTAATGAACTTTTCAACGTTTCAAACATTTGCACATTTTATCTTTCAAACATCATACCAGATCTATGTTTGCAATCACAGCTTACCCAACCCTCATCAGACACCAACATGATCTGCACACAGGCTTTGAACTTCCAATCCCCGGTATCAGTTGTCGAAACTAAAATGAGAAAAGAAAATCTTTTTGGGTTTAAAGCTGTATAAACTGAAATATATACACACAATAATTTTTCGAGCGTGTTAGGGGATCATATCAGCTGCCGACAGAACACAAGTGTTGATTGTGAAACACAACGTATTCGTTTGATTTGATTGTGAGAAATCTTTTTCTCCCCGTAATCATAGCTATTTATCCACTCTAACTAAAAATCCTTGAAATTTGCTACTAATCACAATAGTATTTCTCTTTCTAAAAACCCCAACCAGCGATTAAATCAACGTTGATGGAGAAGCAATCCTCCGGCGATAGAGAACAGAAGTTGAACGATGGTAAGTTTTAACTTCACTAGCTTGATTCTTGATGTACATAACTGTTAATTTCTGTTTTTTTAGATAATCGAAAAGTTAGGGTTTGTTCAATCGGATCGTAGGGAATCAATATGTTGTTGTGTTATGTGTTTAATCGAACGATGTTTGTATGAGAATCTGTTTTTGGCTGAGTTTTCATTCGATGACATGAGCACCCTTTGCCGTCGGAATGTGGGTTTGGAATCGGATGTTCGATGGTGCTCTGTGTCGCCGGAAATCCTAATTGTGGCAAAGGGTTGGGGGTTGCATTTGTTCTTCATATTTTGGTGTAATGTTTTTGGTGTGCACTGGTGTATTGTATGTACAGAAGGTATAATTATCTTGTTTTGAAAAATGAGTATAAAAATGAAGTACCCAAGTGTATTTTCATGTAGTGATTTTGTAGAGCAATTTGATGTGTGTGTAAATGTGCTTGTTTTCATAAAAAATAGATAAAAAAGATATAGTCGGAATACACAAGTGTATCCATGGGGTGTAGCTTGCTTGTTATCTTCGTAGGATGATGTAATGTTACTAGTGTACACTTGTGTACTAGATGCAAAGAAGGTATAGTCAGCTTATTGTAAACATAAGTAAAAAAGCTGAAGTACATATGTGGATTTTAATGTGTTTAACGTGTACACCACTTTGATGTATGTGTTAATAGGTTTTTTTCAAGTACATATGGATAGGAACACAGTTGGTATATGTAATGGAAAAGAGATACATAAGTGTATTGTATGTGGGATTTAGATTAAAAAACAGTATTTACTGTGCATATAAAGGAAAAAATGAATAACACATTGTTTGTATGCCCCTATTGTGACAACCCTCAAAATTCCATGTATTCCGTACAGTTTATTATTGATAATTAAAGTGCTTGACGACTGTGTGGAATTACTTAACTGCTTTCTGATATCGGTGTTATGCTTACATGTGCTTGTTAACATACTAGCAGTATGCAAAAAAGTCACTAAATAGTCCGTTATAATTTCCTAAGTGTTAGAAATTAAAAGTGTTACAAAAATCTACATAAAAGACACTTTACGGATTAATTAAACACTTTAACGGAACGGTGTTCAACCGGACAACCAGACATTACCCGGGACAATGAAATTTTGCCACACACATTATTTTATTATTTCTGGCTAGTTATGGTCCCCGAACACCCTAACACCCCTTATATTATATAACACACTTTATTACACTAACTACACACTTGGTTCCTAATTAGATTGGTAACTAACCTTTACAACCCAACTAGAAGCAGCACCCCCCACCCCCCAACCGGTTCTAGACAAGGGGGTACACACCCCTTGATTTCTTTTCATATTTTATTTGATATGTAGGCAAGATATTAGACACATTACATGTTGGTTAAGTGGTGGACTTGGTCTTTATAGATAACCTCTAGACCTCCACCTTCTCACTTCAAAACACACAACAACCAACAACAATTCTCTCCTCCTCTCTTCTTCATTTCGGCAGCCACAACCATCCACCATACACCCACCATCAAGTCACTTTCTAGCCATTTTCCATCCATACAAAGGTGCAAGAAGGTGAACAACGAAGCTCGGTACGTTCGGAAGTTGAAGGACCGCTCTCGTTTTCTTTTATCCACCCATTTTCTACACTCGAACTCCCCTAGCCTTGTGCTAGTGTAAGCACTTAAATCCTTGTATTTTACTTGTTATTTAAGTGGTTAATGATGCTTAAAGATCAAACACATAAAAACTCTAAAGAACTTAAACAAGTCTTGAACATCATCTAACATATGGTAAAGTAGTGTTAAAAATGATGATGAAATATGTTAATGCATGATAAATCTGACATATATAAGTGATAATCTGCTGTAAGTATTATTGTGATCGCTAAACATGTTAACGGAATCAATCGAACACACTTCACAATGTTAAAAGACTGAAAACAGCTTGCTGATCTGCATTTCCAGCCGCATTTAACTGGCTGTAACAGGACCATAACTTAACGAAAAATGCATTTTCTGAAGCCTACATTTATGTATTATGAAATACGGTTCTAATGGCACTGAAATCATAATTTTTGGACTTCGTTTACTATTTTTAAAGTGTCATTCCGTAACAGCAACTAGAGCTGCATTTTTCTGCTGAAAACATACGTTCTGTTTTCTGTCGTAACTTGAGTTCTGGGTAGAGTTAGATCATGAAACTGGTACTGTAGATGGATACTGATGTCGTAGTAATTGTCCCACTGGAATTTCGTCAATCCGACTTATAATGAATTTTTAGTGAATTATTCCGTGGGCTGCAGTCAGAAAATAATGAATCTGATTGCAGTCCGGAAAATGATTTTTTATAAAATATTGGCAATGAACTGGACCCCGATATTTTTACACAATAATATTTGGATCGTTAGCATCATCTGTAAAAAGTTGGGAATTTTTGAAATAAGATAACTATTTTATTAAAATGCTCGGAAACAGCCCAGTTTTGGATATTTAAGTTGAAATGATATAAGTAGTAATTTGCGCGTCTAAATGTCGAGTATGCTATCTGTGAATGATCTAACATGTTATATGTCGGTAAAAGTGTTATGTGCAATGTCGTATGTTTATTTGTGAATGGGAATAGATGGGGAGGATACATGGGCATAAACCGTTAAAGTAATGCATGTTATGTGATAGATACGTGTAGGAACTTTGTGCTCTATCTGAAAACCACTAAATGACTAACTGGTAATCATATTAGGACGTGATTGACCGACCTTGACTGTTAGCTATATTTGAGAATCTAACCGAGCAAACCGAGGTGAGTTCACACACTTTCTAAGGCATGGGATTCCCGGTGGTTTGGGAATGGGTTAAAGAATTTAAAACTGAATCTACATATCCTCCTTGGGTAGGATATGTACGGCCATCCTCCATGGGTAGGATGTCAATATTAATCCCGCGTATTCTCCTTGGGTAGAACTACGTACGTTCGTCCTCCTTGGGTAGGACAACAATCTTAAAACCTACTAGACAAAACTCTATCATAAGTCCCTCATTTTTATATCGACTTAATCGCCGAGGCCAATGGCGAGCGGGTCATTAGTTAATAGCGCTATTAGGTTTAACAAACCTCACACCGTGCCAGTCAGACGGGCGTGTACTAATGGACTATGGCAAACCGTCAGTGATGATAGACACTGACGTAGGGCACAACTTATTTGCGTTAGTAGTCGATATGGTAACGGTCTAGTAGTTCACATGGGGAAGCCCCCACTAATCATGGACAGGGTATGGGTATTAAAGAACGAACTGGTTAAATTTTCTTTCAAACTACCGGGTAACCCCCACGGCAATTACGCCAACGAAAGAGAAACCACGTTTTCAGAAACAACTTAAAACTAATCAATCAACCGTGAACTCACTCAGCTTTGTTGTTGACTCGTTGTTACATGCCTTACAGGTCGCTAAATGCTGGAGCTTGCATGAGGATGGAGTCGTTGTGGGATACGGACTGTCATGTTTCGTGCTTAATATTTAAATCCTTATGAACTTATAAAACTGGCGTTTTGAACTTTAACTTATAAACTATGGACTTATGATTTGGACTTTACGTTTATGCTTCCGCTGTTTAAATTAAAACTTGGTTAACTAGCTTTTGGTCACCAATCGTATTGTGGTTGGCTTTATTTACTTAAATACGTTGTTCAGTATGATTGGTGGCTCGATCCTGGTCACGTCACGCCTCCAAGCTGTGGTACTCCACATGGTGGATTTTGGGGGTGTGACAGATTGGTATCAGAGCCATTGGTTATAGTGAACTTGGTTTTAAAAAGGGAAAAGCTTTTTGATAAAACCAGACCATAACCTGTATAGTGCTCAACGATCCACAACGACGCTTCACTCCACGTGCAAGACTCGACACAATAGGTGGTATGATTTATGTTATATTGTCGGTTAGATAGTTCACACCGTGCATTAGTTAACGTGATAATTGCTATTTGAACCTTGTGTGTTTAATCTCTCCTGTCGTCCAACACTTACGCACTTTCGCGACACTTTTCTCACTTACGTTGCTTCGTGATGAAGATCATGAGCGGACGCGGAGGACGTATCAACCTAACTCAAGCCCAGATGACGACTTTGATCAATGAACGAGTTACTGAGGCACTCGCAGCTGTTCCTCCAGGAGGTATAACCTGCTACTTCAACCCATCTTAGGACGTTTAGATCCTACCTTCGCAAACCAACCCTCGTGCTTAACCTTGTCTTTTATTCTCGCACCATAGGTCAACCTGCATAGCCTCCTGTGTGCACATTCAAAACCTTTATGGATTGCCGACCTAGCACTTTCAGCGGCACAGAAGGAGCTGTAGGTCTTCTTCGCTGTTTCGAGAAGCTCGAGTCTGTCTTCGAGATGTGTGAATGCCCTGAAGATCGTAGGGTGAAGTATGCTACTGGAACGCTCGAAGGTGCTGCGTTAACATGGTGGAAGGCACAGGTTCAACTGCTTGGGTTGGCGGTTGCTAATGCCACCCCGTGGAACGGTTTCAAAGAGCTGATTAAGGAAGAGTACTGCAGTCGTAACGACATCCACAAGCTGGAGGTGGAATTTTTCAATCTAAAGATGACGGGGTCTGAGATCGAGGCATACACGAAGAGGTGAAACGAGCTGGCCATCCTGTGTCCTACTATGGTGGACCATCCCATCAAGCAAATCGAGCTGTATCTTAAGGGTTTGGTGCCAGAGATTCAAAGCCATGTAACCTCAGCTAATCTTGATACCATTCAGCAAATCGTCAAGTTGGCTCATCGTCTCACCGATCAGGCAGTTGAGCAGAACAGGCTGCCCAAGCGTATTAGCGCTACTACTTCCGATGCTCCCAATGATAATAAGCGCAAGTGGGATGGAAATTTGGGCAAGGGTTCTGCTTCAGCTCAATCCCAGCAGCGAAAGACAGACGAGTACAGGAGCCCCAGTCACAGCTTTCTGGGAATCAAGGTCAGGGTGGGTACAAGGGAAATCACCCTAAGTGCAATCGATGTAATCTACACCACAGCGGCCAGTGCAACAAGGGTCGTTGTCAGAGATGTCACAAGCTGGGTCACGAAGCCAAAGATTGCAGGAGCCCACGTCCTGTGAATCAGAATCGCCAACAACAACAAGCTCCACAGAACCATCAGCAGCATCAGCAGGGAAATAAAGGATGCTTTCAGTGTGGTGCTGAAGGCCACTTTAAAAGGAATTGCCCCCAGCTAAACCAAAATCAGAACAACAACCAAAGAAACGGAAAGAAACAACAACAGAGGTAACAATAATGGCAATGGCGCCCAGGGTCGCGTGTTCGTGATTGGTCAGGGTGAAGCAAGGAACGATCCCAACGTTGTGATAGGTAAGTTTCTTCTGGATGATTTCTTTGTTACTGTTTTATTTGATTCGGGTACCGATACTAGCTACGTGTCCTTAAAAGTTAGCCAAATGCTTAAGCGCACTCCAACACTTTTGAACACCAAGCATATCGTAGAGTTAGCAAATGGTAAAAGTTTAGAGATTGCACATATAGTTAAAGGTTGCAAGCTTGTCCTTGCCGATCAGACCTTTTCTATCGACCTCATTCCTATCGTTCTGGGTAGTTTTGACGTTGTCATTGGGATGGATTGGTTATCTCAACACCAAGCGGAGATTATTTGCAAGGAGAAAATCGTCCGTATCCCTCGTTCTGATAAAGAACCCCTCGTGATTCGTGGCGACAAGAGTGGCGCTGTTGTAGGCATCATCTCTTTCCTTAAGGCCCAGAAGTGTTTGCGAAAGGGTCACACCGCTATTCTAGCCCTCGTTTCTGATTCATCCGCGGAAGAAACGAAGATAGAAGACATTCCTATTGTGCGTGACTTTCCCGAGGTATTTCCTGGTCTTCCGCCTCATCGTCAAGTCGAGTTTCAAATCGAGCTAGCTCCTGGAGCAGCGCCCATAGCTCGAGCACCTTATCGTCTAGCTCCATCAGAACTTGAAGAACTGTCTACGCAACTACAAGAACTCTTGGAAAAGGGTTTCATACGTCCTAGCTCTTCGCCTTGGGGAGCTCCAGTGTTATTCGTGAAGAAGAAAGACGGTACCTTCAGAATGTGTATTGACTACCGCGAGCTCAACAAGGTGATTGTGAAGAATCGTTATCCTCTTCCACGCATTGATGATTTGTTCGACCAGTTGCAAGGGTCGAGTTATTACTCTAAAATTGATTTGAGATCGGGATACCATCAGCTGAGAGTCCGAGAGGAGGACGTCTCCAAAACAGCATTCAGAACTCGTTACGGCCATTATGAGCTTCTGGTTATGCCTTTTGGATTAACGAATGCACCTGCAGTCTTCATGGACCTCATGAACCGAGTGTGCAAGCCTTACTTGGATAAATTTGTCATAGTCTTCATCGACGACATCCTGATCTATTCTAAGAGTCAGGAGGAACACGAGCAACACCTGAGGCTTATTCTGGAACTACTTCGTAAAGAGCAGTTGTATGCCAAGTTTTCGAAATGTGACTTCTGGCTTCGCGAAGTCCATTTTCTAGGCCATGTGGTAAACAAGGATGGGATTTATGTTGATCCATCCAAGGTTGACTCGATCAAGAACTGGCCTGCACCCCGCACACCAACAGAAATCCACCAATTCTTGGGTTTGGCAGGATCTTACAGAAGGTTTATCAAGGATTTCTCCAAGATTGCACAACCTCTCACTTCATTGACTCAGAAAGGTGTCACCTATCGTTGGGGTGATGCACAGGGTCCGATTTCAGCACTTAAAGGAGAGACTTTGTAGCGCACCTATCCTCTCATTGCCTGAAGGCACATATGATTTTGTGGTTTACTGCGACGCTTCCATCCAAGGACTTGGTTGTGTGTTGATGCAACGTGACAAGGTCATTGCCTACGCATCACGTCAACTTAAGGTTCACGAAAGGAACTACACTACACACGACTTGGAATTGGGAGCAGTTGTTTTCGCGCTTAAGATATGGAGACATTGCCTGTACGGTACCAAGTGCACCATTTATACCGATCACAGGAGTCTCGAGCATATCTTCAAGCAAAAGGAATTGAATATGCGACAACGCCGATGGGTAGAACTCTTGAATGATTATGAATGCGCTATCAAGTATCATCCGGGCAAGGCCAATGTTGTGGCTGACGCCCTTAGTCGAAAGGATACTATACCTAGGCGTGTACATGCGTTACAGCTTACCATCCAATCTAACCTTCCCGCTCAGATTCGCGATGCTCAGGTTGAAGCATTAAAAGCAGAGAACATCAGGGCTGAGTCCTTACGAGGATCGAGGCAACGGCTAGAACAAAAGGAAAACGGCGCCTACTATGTTAACGGACGCATCTGGGTTCCACTATATGGAGATCTACGCGAGCTTGTGATGGATGAAGCGCATAAGTCTCGTTACTCAGTACATCCTGGTTCGGATAAGATGTACCACGATCTAAAGACTACATATTGGTGGCCTGGTATGAAAGCCAACATAGCAACCTACGTCAGCAAATGCTTGACTTGTGCTAGGGTCAAGGTCGAATACTAGAAACCATCAGGCCCACTCCAACATCCAGAGATACCTAAATGGAAATGGAAGCAAATTTCCATGGATTTCGTTACTGGCCTGCCCAGATCTCAACGCGGGAATGATACCATTTGGGTGATCGTGGATCGACTGACCAACTCTGCACATTTTCTGCCTATCAAGGAAACGGATAAGTTTTCTACTCTAGCAGGCATCTACCTAAAAGAAGTGGTATCAAGGCACGGAGTGCCAACCTCCATCATTTCTGATCGTGACGCACGTTTTACCTCTGAACTGTGGCAAGCTATGCACAAGTCTTTTGGCTCATGTTTAGATATGAGCACCGCTTGTCATCCACAGACAGATGGGCAATCTGAACGCACCATCCAAACTCTTGAAGACATGCTTAGGCATGCGTAATCGATTTTGGTAACCGCTGGGAAAAGCACCTCCCGTTAGTGGAGTTTTCATATAACAACAGTTACCACACTAGCATCCAGGCCGCTCCGTTTGAGGCATTGTATGGACGGAAATGCCGATCACCTCTCTGTTGGGCAGAAGTTGGTGACAGTCAAATCATTGGCCCAGAACTCGTAGTAGATACAGCCGAGAAAATTGCTCAGATACGACAACGAATGGCGGCAGCTCGTGACCGTCAGAAAAGCTATGCTGATAAGCGAAGAAAGCCACTCGAGTTCCAGGTTGGGGATCGAGTGCTACTCAAAGTCTCACCTTGGAAAGGTGTAGTCCGTTTTGGCAAACGAGGCAAGCTCAATCCGCGTTATGTCGGACCATTCGAAATAATTGAGAGAATTGGCAAGGTGGCCTACAGGCTGAATCTACCTGAAGAACTCAGCGGAGTTCACAATGTTTTCCATGTGTCGAATCTGAAGACGTGTCTGTCATATGAGACCCTCATAGTTCCCCTCAAGGAGCTCACTATCGACGACCAGCTGAGATTCGTCGAAGAACCAGTAGAGATTACGGATCGAGATGTTAAAATTCTCAAGGGCACCAGGATACCTCTTGTCCGAGTTCGTTGGGATTTTCGTCGTGGCCCAGAGTACACCTGGGAACGAGAAGACCAAATGAAACTCAAGTATCCCCAGCTGTTTAAGAAAAATGCAACCACTACTGAGGCTGAAGCTACTGCAGAATTTCGGGACGAAATTCCAAATCAACATGGGGATGATGTGACACCCCAGGAAAACCAGGAAACCAGCGCAACTTAACTAGCTTCCTCAGTAACCACGTGCTAAATTTCGGGACGAAATTTTCTTAACAAGGGGAGAATGTGACAACCCTCAAAATTCCATGTATTCCGTACAATTTATTATTGATAATTAAAGTGCTTGATGACTGTGTGGAATTACTTAACTGCTTTCTGATATCGGTGTTATGCTTACATGTGCTTGTTAACATACTAGCAGTATGCAGAAAAGTCAATAAATAGTCCGTTATAATTTCCTAAGTGTTAGAAATTAAAAGTGTTACAAAAATCTACATAAAAGACACTTTACGGATTAATTAAACACTTTAACGGAACGGTGTTCAACCGGACAACCGGACATTACCCGGGACACTGAAATTTTGCCACACATATTATTTTATTATTTCTGGCTAGTTATGGTCCCCGAACACCCTAACACCCCTTATATTATATAACACACTTTATTACACTAACTACACACTTGGTTCTTAAATAGATTGGTAACAAACCTTTACAACCCAACTAGAAGCACCCCCCCCCCCCCCCCAACCGGTTCTAGACAAGGGGGTACACACCCCTTGATATCTTTTCATATTTTATTTGATATGTAGGCAAGATATTAGAAACATTACATGTTGGTTAAATGGTGGACTTGGTCTTTATAAATAACCTCTAGACCTCCACCTTCTCACTTCAAAACACACAACAACCAACAACAATTCTCTCCTCATCTCTTCTTCATTTCGGCAGCCACAACCATCCACCATACACCCACCATCAAGTCACTTTCTAGCCATTTTCCATCCATACAAAGGTGCAAGAAGGTGAACAACGAAGCTCGGTGCGTTCGGAAGTTGAAGGACCGCTCTCGTTTTTTTTATCCACCTCTTTTTTACACTCGAACTCCCCTAGCCTTGTGCTAGTGGTAAGCACTTAGATCCTTGTATTTTACTTGTTATTTAAGTGGTTAATGATGCTTAAAGATCAAACACATAAAAACTCTAAAGAACTTAAACAAGTCTTGAACATCATCTAACATATGGTAAAGTAGTGTTAAAAATGATGATGAAATATGTTAATGCATGATAAATCTGACATATATAAGTGATAATCTGCTGTAAGTATTATTGTGATCGCTAAACATGTTAACGGAATCAATCGAACACACTTCACAATGTTAAAAGACTGAAAACAGCTTGCTGATCTGCATTTCCAGCCGCCTTTAACTGGCTGTAACAGGACCATAACTTAACGAAAAATGTATTTTCTGAAGCCTAGATTTATGTATTATGAAATACGGTTCTAATGGCACTGAAATCATAATTTTTGGACTTCGTTTACTATTTTTAAAGTGTCATTCCGTAACAGCAGCTAGAGATTTTTCTACTGAAAATATACGTTCTGTTTTCTGTCGTAACTTGAGTTATGGGTAGAGTTAGATCATGAAACTGGTACTGTAGATGGATACTGATGTCGTAGTAATTGTCCCACTGAAATTTCGTCAATCCGACTTACAATGAATTTTTAGTGAATTATTCTGTGGGCTGCATGTAACACCCCAAAAATGGGTTTCGTAATCAAACCACGTTAATAGTGATAACGGGTAAAACACCGTTAGTAGTAAAAATTAACGTGGTAAATATTAGAATTTAAATAAATAAACATGATGTTAATTAAAAGAGGATAAATACTTTGAGAAAACAAAAGCATATAGAAAGCCCGAGTTAACGGGACTTAAAATAAAACGGGTTATGACATCCTGAACCCATTAAGTTAACTAGGAATGTTTAATCTAGTTAATAAGGGGAATATTACTATAAATAGGTGGGTTATGGTCTACTTAATGACTAACTAAACTAGAGGGACCTAAGTTGCCAAAAAGGAGACTTGAATTATAAAAACTAAAAATTAAAACACAACACACACTTTTTCTGTGTGTGTGCGTATGCCCAGGAGCAAGAACAAGGGGCTCCAAACCCTAGCTCAACAAATTGATCAAATTGAAGCCCAAATCAAGAGCCAAATCAATGCATGAACACAAATTCGTGATCACCAAGTCAAGGGGATCGTAAGGTATGTCGAATTTCTAACATTCGTGAAGTTGTAAAAATTTGATAATCATCCTAATCGCGAATTAGGCATGAATTAGAGAAGCTATGGCTAGATTAGTGATGTATACTTGCTTAGGAACGAAACCCTAAGTGAAAATCATACATAACATGCTATGAATTGAAGGATTTGATGAATTAACACACTTAGATAAGTGGGTTTTAATGTTAGGATGAAATTGATGATATAACTATGCTTAGAATCAACATGCATGATAACAAATAGAAGGTGTTCGATTAAACCATGAATTTGGGTACAAGATCATGCTTCTCATGAAATGGGTTTTGTATGATATAAGAGAATTAACGTTAAGATCGTGATATAGATACTTGAAAAAATCATGTTACCTAGTAGTTAATGTATAAAATTTGATTTCGTTAAGAGTTTGGATGAAATGCCTGAGCGAAATTCAATAAACCAAATGTTCATTGAATAAGTTGATAAGTCGATTGACTTAAAAAAAAGTCAAACCGACCAAGTATATGATCGAATGATAAGTTCGATATAAGAAGCGTAGGACGGAATGGTCGTAAATGATTATGACTAACCTAACCATCTTACGATTACAATGATAGTTTGACGCTTGGCAAGCTAGGTGAAAGCTTGGGGAAGGAAGCGGGTCAAACGAATCAAGAATGAAGGAAAAGCGTAATTTGGGTGCAAGGTAAGTATATCTTACACTAGTCATATATTTTAGAATATCCTTTTGTCGTGTTAATTACGAAAAAGACAATTATGACGTAAGCCATAGTAGGCCAAAAAGTGTTAAGAGATGAAATTATAAGTAAAGTGATCGCACGGTGTAAATCGAAGCGAGTCATATATACGAGGTGGTAATAAATGTCATCTCGCTAATATAATTGGTCATTTAGACCAAACGGGTCAAAAGGTGAAACTATCACCCTTGACAATATCGACTAATGGTTTATCGAGTTGTATGATTTCAGGAATAAATATCAAATGGATACTTACATCGCAATTACTTAGCGGTTACTAAGGCAAGGTATCGAAATGGGTCAATATATACATTGATCCGAGCCAGGTATGTATAATATAGATTAACAACTCAATAGGAATTAGAGGCTCCTTGATAGTTAAATGCAGTCATATAGACATTTGGTTACCTTAATAAGCAAACCGAATGATTCATATGATAATCGTTGTGTTTTGAAAACATAATGACTTTTTGAATCAAATGCATAGTTTAAAACAGGGCCTTTGGGTCGAAAATCCTTTTAAAAGTCCTTTATATTAATGAAAGGACTAAATGGACCAAAATGTCCTTGTAAGCTAAATCGAGCGAACGACCCATAAGGGTTGTTCGGAAAAGAGTAGTATGCATGATTAAACACTTAGAATGAGTAAACAAAAGCGAAAGATGTGAATCCTTAGTCATTTGACTCTATAATAGTCTTTGCCGTAAAATAATGATTCGAGGGGTAAAACTCGGAGTTTAGGAATTTCCACACTTAATACAACACAAATATAGTTGTGAAGAAAGATTATTTGACAAGAAATGTGGTAGTATAATGCTTGATGTGAGTGAAAGAGATTCATGCTTAAAATAGGCTTAATTACCCTTAACGGGTCAAAATAAGCATACGAGCTAAAACGGGTTTAAATTGTGTAAGAAACATGTGATTAGAACCTAACATGGTAGATAACATTAAATTGAAGAGGGCATGTGAAATGAGGATCAAACAAATATGTTTGTTTGATAAAATGCATAAACGGTTTAAAAATTCGGTAAAAAGGTAATGAGTCGAAGGCTTAGAAGTCTCAAAATTTATTATGTCGGATGTTGGATTTTAACTCCATAAGATGGAGAATTAAATTACAGACGCGTAGGAAAAAGAATCGGGTAAAACGGATCAATAACGAAGAAGTTATGGCCGTTTCCGTAAAAACTGGACGTGCTGGGAATATGCAGGTCCCAGATACGAACCTGCTGGAAAATGGTCTCCCTCGCGCCACGGGAGGGAGCAAGTGGGTTCCGTCGCATGGCATGACGGAGTCAGTTTTTAAAAAAAGTTGTTTTTTTTTTCAATTATTTTGCCTCGCGAACTCGTTTAAACAC
This sequence comes from Helianthus annuus, assembly GCF_002127325.2. Lineage (NCBI taxonomy): Eukaryota > Viridiplantae > Streptophyta > Magnoliopsida > Asterales > Asteraceae > Helianthus > Helianthus annuus. The sequence continues at coordinate 51,660,021 of NC_035448.2, read as the reverse complement.
GTTCTAAGCTACGTATGACTAATTCAATTCATGTTTTATGAATTGTAGGTATTATATGCAATACCGGGGGACGATCAAGCTCAACGAAGAACCGAACACGATCAAGTTCAAGCTTCCGCATATTATTACGTTGTCATTTTGAACGACGAATTCAATCACATTTTGTTGTATTGTTTTAGTGCTAAGTAATGTTTAAATAAACCCGTATTATGATTAGTATGTGTGATCATTAATACACATTTTTAGTTCTTAATTTATAAGAAATACGTTAAATATCGGTAAGGGTGTTACACTGCAGTCAGAAAATAATGAATCTGATTGCAGTCCGGAAAATGATTTTTTATAAAATATTGGCAATGAACTGGACCCCGATATTTTTACACAATAATATTTGGATCGTTTAGCATCTTTTGTAAAAAGTTGGGAATTTTTGAAATAAGATAACTATTTTATTAAAATGCTCAGAAACAGCCTAGTTTTGGATATTTAAGTTGAAATGATATAAGTAGTAATTTGCGCGTCTAAATGTCGAGTATGCTATCTGTGAATGATCTAACATGTTATATGTCGGTAAAAGTGTTATGTGCAATGTCGTATGTTTATTTGTGAATGGGAATAGATGGGGAGGATACATGGGCATAAACCGTTAAAGTAATGCATGTTATGTGATAGATACGTGTAGGAACTTTGTGCTCTATCTGAAAACCACTAAATGACTAACTGGTAATCATATTAGGACGTGATTGACCGACCTTGACTGTTAGCTATATTTGAGAATCTAACCGAGCAAACCGAGGTGAGTTCACACACTTTCTAAGGCATGGGATTCCCGGTGGTTTGGGAATGGGTTAAAGAATTTAAAACTGAATCTACATATCCTCCTTGGGTAGGATATGTACGGCCATCCTCCATGGGTAGGATGTCAATATTAATCCCGCGTATTCTCCTTGGGTAGAACTACGTACGTTCGTCCTCCTTGGGTAGGACAACAATCTTAAAACCTACTAGACAAAACTCTATCATAAGTCCCTCATTTTTATATCGACTTAATCGCCGAGGCCAATGGCGAGCGGGTCATTAGTTAATAGCGCTATTAGGTTTAACAAACCTCACACCGTGCCAGTCAGACGGACGTAAACTAATGGACTATGGCAAACCGTCAGTGATGATAGACACTGACGTAGGGCACAACTTATTTGCGTTAGTAGTCGATATGGTAACGGTCTAGTAGTTCACATGGGGAAGCCCCCACTAATCATGGACAGGGTATGGGTATTAAAGAACGAACTGGTTAAATTTTCTTTCAAACTACGGGGTAACCCCCACGGCAATTACGCCAGCGAAAGACAAACCACGTTTTCAGAAACAACTTAAAACTAATCAATCAACTGTGAACTCACTCAACTTTGTTGTTGACTCGTTGTTACATGCCTTACAGGTCGCTAAATGCTGGAGCTTGCACGAGGATGGAGTCGTTGTGGGATACGGACTGTCATGTTTCGTGCTTAATATTTAAATCCTTATGAACTTATAAAACTGGCGTTTTGAACTTTAACTTATAAACTATGGACTTATGTTTTGGACTTTACGTTTATGCTTCCACTGTTTAAATTAAAACTTGGTTAACTAGCTTTTGGTCACCAATCGTATTGTGGTTGGCTTTATTTACTTAAATACGTTGTTCAGTATGATTGGTGGCTCGATCCTGGTCACGTCACGCCTCCAACCGGTGGTACTCCGCATGGTGGATTTTGGGGGTGTGACACCTATGTTATTGTATGTTAGATACTTTTAGTGTATATAATAACGCATTGTTTGTATGCCCCTATGTTATTGTGTTTTGAGGTTTCTATTTTTAAACAGGTATTAAGATAGCTGATATTGAAGGAGATGAATGTGCGAATGTGTGTGCTAGTCATGATATGGAAAAGAAGACAACAAAAGATGTTAGTAATAGAACATGTAGATTGTTTGTTGAACCGTCATAACGTGTGAAAGTGTTTGTGTAACCGTTGCTTTTTGTGTATACTAATTGGTTGTGTGTATGAATGAAACAGTTTTGGGAAAGAGAAGAAAACGACAGGCATGTAGGCTTCCGAGTGGTCAATCATTTAAAGCGGTTCGTGTGCCGTTCTCAAATATACAGGACGGTATAACATATATGCATTGATATTTATGAACGTAACCAATCGGTGCCTATGCGCCCGAAGTTGTATTTAGCGTCCTAATGGTTGGGGAATTTTACTTCAGGAAAGGACGAGGTGTGCAAGACGGAAACAGTTAATGAGGAACACACATCCCGAAATGGGAAGGAAAAACTTGGTAGAGGTAAGTGAAATTATGACATATGTACGCAACTGTTATTAAAATTGTCTATGTATACAACAATGGGAAAATGTGTTTTGATTAGATTTTGATGTAGCTACGGAGGGTTGTGGGAGACGGATAATGAAGACGACTAACGCGGAATGCATGGCCAGCGAAGACGAAGATGTGAAAGGAGGTATTGTTTGTATTGATATATGTATACAAGAGCTGTTATAATATGTTGTTAACGGTTTTAATAATTGTTTAGATGACGAAGAAGATTGTGAAATGAATGAGGTTGACCAGATTTTCAAATTCAAAAAAAGGAAGCAAGCAAGGAACACCAAAAATAGAAAAAGTAACAGCAAGAAACGTGCGAGGGCGAAGCGTTGTAAAGAGTTACCGTCGATAAGGACGCGTACCTCCCCGAACAAATTGTTCGAAGTTGTTAGCATCTTGACGAGGTGGCAGAGAAATGTGGTTCGTAAAATGGGATCTGGAAAGATACTGAATCTCAAAGTATCAGACATAAATGCGTCGTTGGCGTATTTTGTGGTCGATAGGCTAGATACCGAAAAATGGAAATCAATCTAGGGGACAGACAAATAAAAGTTGATAAAGAGGGCATTCGTAGAATAATGGGTGTACCTTACGGAGGTATACGAGTGGTGAGGGATGCGGAAGGATGTGCTGATGCTGAGAAACTTGTGGATACATGGAAAAACCGGTTTGTGAAGATCCCGATTAGTTGTAAAAAAATCGTCGACAAGATCAGAGAAAATAGTTATGCCGATGAGGAGATGTTCAAAATGGATTTTGCAATGCTATTTATAGCCACAATGATAGCAAGTACCAAGAACGGGAACGCGATGTATACAATGCTTGGATGGTTCTGTCTTTCAAAGGAGTTTAGAGAGCACGATTGGTGCCAGTTGATTATGGACACTATTAGGGTCTGTAAAAGTGATTGGGACAGAAGTGACCGTGATTCGTTTTTCAGCGGTCCGCTGACTGTTTTGGTGGTACGACGCGTAACCTTGAAATACACCTATGTAATTTGTTCTGTACACTTGTGTACAACATAGTAATTTGTTCTGTACATTTGTGTACAGCATAGTATATATCTGGTAAAGTTGAATAATGGGTTTTTTTTTTGTATGTGTAGTTGCTTTACCTGGACAGCACAACGTGTCCAGGATTGGGAGGAGATCGTGAGCAAGCTCCAATCAGCTTTTGGACAAAAGATATGATGAGTATGCGGAAGGACTTGGAGATAAAGAACGGGGGGTTTGGACTGGGTGATGTTAGGGAGTTGTATGCTGATGATCAAGAGTACGACCAATTAAGTGAAGACGAAGTGGTAAATCTATCGAAAGGAGACGACGAAAATGTAAGTGCGGGATTTGATGGGATGTCGCTTGAGGTATGTTTTTGTTGATATCAAATAATTTGAAACATTCATATCTTATATAGAGTAATAATAAATTTTGATTGTTAATGTTAGGATTGCGTTGATGGATTGTTTCGGATGTTGGACGAGGCGGAAGGGTTGAAGAGGAAGTTGGAAGAAGTTGTTGCCCAAGTTGCCGCTCGTTTCCCGAATAGCGAGTGCTTGTTGCCGGTACTGGAACGGTACAAGTTGATGTTTAACAAAAGTGTTGTCTATGATAAGGGTGAACCGTCTGGTGTAAAATCAGATGCTGGACGGACAAAAGGTATGTTTTTGGTGTTCCTGTAAACATACGTTATATAAACTAATTTATAACAAGTCATATGTATTCTGTCCGTTAAATGTGTGTAGATGACGTTACTATGAAAGGAAACAATAATAGTGGGTTCTCGACTCCTCATGTTACGTCAACGTTTACACAGAATGTTATTGTGTACACTGATGTACTCCAAGATGTTCTTTCAGGTGCATATGATACGCAACGGATGGATGACATGCTCTCATTCGACTTAGGGCTGTCTCAGCCTCTTCCAAGTACACAAGAGTTGGTGGCGATGAGAGAAGAAACTGTGAAAAATGTTGATCCGGAAGCTGATGTTGGTGGCAAAGGAAAAAGAAAAAACAAATGTCGAAATACGGGAAATCTCCGTTTATGTTACGAGCTGTGGACATTAAATCATGGATGTAATTTAAAGATAAAATAATTTGGAGATACCTGTCCGCTTGTGTAGAAGAAACTCAGTATGTATTTTTTTTTTTTTTTTTTGCACAATCTTGGTTTTTAAAATATGTTTGTTATGATGGACAATCTCCTAAGACACATGTTTTGTTTTGTAAAATCACGTGTACAGAGTTGCAACTCCGAAGAAGAAGGGCAGGAAGGTTGCGACAAAAGAGGGCAGGGATCAAAAAGAAGTAGCCGAAGTTGCTGGTTCAAAAGGGTAAGCAACAGTTTGACTGGATTTTATTATTCCCTATTTAGTCGATGCATGAAATATTTATTGGAGGTTATAACCTTTAGGTTGGTGTCTACTTATGTAAGTGAATATGGATACACAAGTGGCGTATACACTGGTGTATTAACTACAGAAAATCTATATGTATGATATTGTTCAGGACATATGTGTTCCTAACGGAGTCTAGCATCGGGCTTATGTACTTTCAATTAAAAGATTTTTACCCAAGCGTGTGGAGGGGAGACGCAGTTATCAACTGCTTTACGACGGTCCTAAATTATGAAGAAGTTAACGGTAGAAAGCCGACCAAGGGGAAAGCAAAGAGGTTTACAAAAAAATTGGTGAAACTCGCCGTCTTTTCTGCCACACGGTTTGTTTTGTAAGTGATTACTTTACTTATATTTGTAAATCATTTTTAATTAGTTTTCGAAAAAAAAAATTCAGGTATTGATTGTTTGTTAATTTAAATATGTAGAACGACGACGTCTTAACTAACACGAAGTACGATGACAAGGGTCGGTTGGAGAAGTTCAGCAGTGCGTTGCTAATGGTGCTGAATAAGGATGCTTCACTTTTGAAGCTGACAGGTTATACGGTGATTGTTTTCCCAATACTGGAAAATCATCACTTTTATCTGGTTAGTTTTGACATGGAAAAGTTGGCAATAAGTGTAATTGACAACATGCATGCTAGTGAGAGCTTTATCGAGTTTTCGGATAACACTGATTTTTTAAAGAGGACGACACCGTTTAAAGTGGTAAGTATGAATTTAGTCTGTAAACGTACGCTTGTGTATAACGTTGCTAACCTGGTTTATGTTTGCTTTAAACGCAGAAAGATGTTTTCATAAAATACTTGAGATCCGTACACCATCCGAAATGTTTGGAGTTTGAGCCAGTAATACCGAAAAGGCTGGAGATCGAATGGGAGACAGTAGGAAATAGTGTGGATTGTGGAGTTTTTGCTATGCATCACATGGAGACCTGGTTCGGTGAAACCGACTTAAAATGGGACAGTGGGTTTCCTCTCGCGCATACACGAAAAAAAATCTAGTCTAACAAGATTAAGGAAAAAGTATGCTTGCAAGATTGTGTGTTCTGATGCAAACAAGCAGCGTGATGAAGTCATGGGTGCAGCCGTCACATGGAACTTGGCCGAAGGGTTTGAGGTTGAAAAGGGTTTGGATGTTAATGATAACTGAAGGAACTTCGTAGTGAAACTGACTTTGATTTACAATTGTTTTGAATTTTGGCTATGTTGTTTGCGACAATGTTGGTAAATCTTTTTTTGTGTATGTACATGGTGTTTTTTTGGTTTAATACATTGTTAGGAGATTGACAATGCATATATACTTCAAAAAAGAAAATATATGAACAAAACACCAGTGTATAACCGTTAAGTATATTTTCTTTTTTGAAGTATATATGCATTATCATTCTCCTAACAATGTATCAAACCAAAAAAACACCATGTACATACACAAAAAAAAGGTTTACCAACATTGTCGCAAACAGCATAGCCAAAATTCAAAACAACCGTAAATCAAAATCAGTTTCACTACTAAGTTCCTTCAATTATCACTAACATCCAAACCCTTTTCAACCTCAAACCCTTCGGCCAAGTTCCATGCGACGGCTGCACCCATGACTTCGTCACGCCGCTTGTTTGCATCGGAACACACAATCTTGCAAGCATTCTTTTTCCTTAATCTTGTTAGACTAGACTTTTTTTGTGTATGCGCGAGAGGAAACCCCTGTCCCATTTTAAGTCGGTTTCACCGAACCAGGTCTCCATGTGACGCATAGCAAAACTCCACAATCCACACTATTTCCTATCGTCGCCCATTCGATCTCCAGCCTTTTCGGTATTACTGGCTCAAACTCCAAACATTTCGGATGGCGTACGGATCTCAAGTATTTTATGAAAACATCTTTATGCGTTTAAAGCAAACATAAACTAGGTTAGCAACGTTATACACATGCGTATGTTTACAGATTAAATTCATACTTACCACTTTAAACGGTGTCGTCTTCTTTAAAAAATCAGTGTTACCCGAAAACTTGATGAAGCTCTCACTAACATGTATGTTGTCAATTACACTTATTGCCAACTTTTCCATGTCAAAACTAACCAGATAAAAGTGATGATTTTCCAGTATTGGGAAAACAATCACCGTATAACCTGTCAGCTTCAAAAGTGAAGCATCCTTATTCAGCACCATCAGCAACGCACTGCTGAACTTCTCCAACCGACCCTTGTCATCGTACTTCGTGTTAGTTAAGACGTCGTCGTTCTACATATTTATATTTAAATTAACAAACAATCAATACCTGAATTTTTTTTCCGAAAACTAATTAAAAATGATTTACAAATATAAGTAAAGTAATCACTTACAAAACAAACCGTGTGGCAGAAAAGATGGCGAGTTTCACCAAATTTTTTGTAAACCTCTTTGTTTTTCCCCTTGGTCGGCTTTCTACTGTTAACTTATTCGTAATTTAGGACCGTCGCAAAGCAGTTGATAACTGCGTCTCCCATCCACACGCTCGGGTAAAAATCTTTTAATTGAAAGTACATAAGCCCGATGCCAGACTCCGTTAGGAACACGTATGTCCTGAACAATATCATACATATAGATTTTCTGTAGTTAATACACCAGTGTATACGCCACTTGTGTATCCATATTCACTTACATAAGCAGACACCAACCTAAAGGTTATAACCTCCAATATATATTTCATGCATCGACTAAATAGGGAATAATAAAATCCAGTCAAACTGTTGCTTACCCTTTTGAACCAGCAACTTCGGCTACTTCTTTTTGATCCCTGCCCTCTTTTGTCGCAACCTTCCTGCCCTTCTTCTTCGGAGTTGCAACTCTGTACACGTGATTATACAAAACAAAACATGTTTCTTAGGAGATTTACCATCATAACAAACATATTTTAAAAACCAAGATTGTGCAAAAAAAAAAAAAAAAAAATACATACTGAGTTTCTTCTACACAAGCGGACAGGTATCTCCAAATTATTTTATCTTTAGATTGTATCCATGACTTAATGTCCACAGCTCGTAACATAAACGGAGATTTCCCGTATTTCGACATTTGTTTTTTCTTTTTCCTTTGCCACCAACATCAGCTTCCGGATCAACATTTTTCACAGTTTCTTCTCTCATCGCCACCAACTCTTGTGTACTTGGAAGAGGCTGAGATAGCCCTAAGTCGAATGAGGGCATGTCATCCATCCGTTGCGTATCATACGCACCTGAAAGAACATCTTGGAGTACATCAGTGTACACAATAACATTCTGTGTAAACGTTGACGCAACATGAAGAGTCGAGAACCCATCTGCCTCGTCGGCCCCACTATTATTGTTTCCTTTCATAGTAACGTCATCTACACACATTTAACAGACATAATTCATATGACTTTTTATAAATTAGTTTATATAACGTGTGTGTATATATATATATATATATATATATATATATATATATAGGGTGGGGTTCTAGAGTGAACACTAGTGTATTTGCGAACTGAGTGAACAAATCCTGGCCATTGATCTACACACGTGTATGGCCAGGATCTCATAATCAAATCGTAAAATACACTAGTGTATTTCAACATCAAATCCTGGCCATTAATCTACACATATGTATGGCCAGGATTAGTTCACTCAGTTCGCAAGCTACACTAGTGTTCACTCTTGAACCTAATCCTATATATATATATATATAGGGGAGGGTTTAAATGAGAACGCTAAATATTGTGAGAACCGTGAGAACAAATGAAAAAACCATGAGAACTTGGTCAAAAACAATTCAAATTTAAAATTTTTTTCTACACTTATCATTATTATTCGAATACAATGTTAGAAATTCAATTTACATGTTTAAATTTACGTGAATTCATAACTAAAGAAAATTTACACATGTGTAAGTATGACATTTACACATGTGTAAATCTGCTATATTTACACATGTGTAAAAAATCTAAAATGAATGATTTTGAAATGAGAAATGAATTATTTGATGTTATAAATTCTTGTTTTGATGTTGTTTCTTAATTACAATGAGGTTTGTATAAAAAAAATTGGTTTTGATTGGTTTTTTCATTCGTTCTCACGGTTCTCGCAATATTTAGCGTTCTCAAGATAACCCTCCCCTATATATATATATATATATATATATATATATAGGTAGAGGATCCTGTAAAAAGTGCTCAAAGTGTAAGAAGTGTGAGAAGTAGGGGTGTTCATCGAATCGAATATCGAATTTTCGAATTATTCGAATCGAATTGTTCGAATAATTTTTATTTTTCCTTGAATTCGTATTCGATTCGAATTCGATTAAAACCTATCGAATTCGAATCGAATACGTATTCGAATAAAAAACCCAATTCGTATTCGATTCGTATTCGATTAAAATTTCGAATTCGAATCGAATTCGAAAAAAAATCGATTTAATTCAGATTCTTTAAAACATGTAAAAAACTATAAAAATAAACATAAATTTTAAAGCAACCATAAAACACGATATGACATTAAAAATTTTCAAATAAAGTACCACAAGTCTAAAATTCAAAAAGAGAAGCCGGGAATAATCACTCCATATGTTTAGAAATCTATTGATAGATTTGTTAATTAGGTTTTACTTATGGGTCATGTAATGGGTTTGGTAATGGGTAATTTTAATACTTGGAAAAATTTAGAAAAGAATTTATAGTATAGCTTAATAAAAGTGATATATTTATTATATATAAAAATAATAAATAAAAATGTATAATTTTTATTCGAATTTCGAATCGAATCGAATTTTAAATTATAAATTCGTATTCGATTCGTATTCGATTTACTTGACTCGAATTGAATCGAATTCGAATTCGAATTATTATGATCGAAACGAATTCTTGATAATCGAATCGAATTTAAACGAATTTCGAATTTTTCGAATTCGAAACGAATCCTGAACACCCCTAGTGAGAAGTGTATTATAACACTATATATAATACTATATAACACCATATAAACACCGTATAACTATATGTAACACCATATAATACCATATAACACTATGTAACACTATATATCATTATATAACAAATATAACACTATAGGTTGTCTGATAGCATGTCTGTGATAGATGTATAGTGTTATATTTGTTATATAATGATATATAGTGTTACATAGTGTTATACGGTATTATATGGTGTTACATATTGTTATACAGTGTTTATATGGTGTTATATAGTATTATATATAGTGTTATAATACACTTCTCACACTTCTTACACTTTGAGCACTTTTTACAGGATCCTTACCCTATATATATATATATATATATATAGGGTGGGAGTTGGCTACAAAGTCCATTTTTCCTACAAAGTGTAAAAAGTCATAAACCACCATAATGTCAACCATATAACACACTGAAAACCGGCAAATAACATAGTGAAGATTATTAAAACACCATATTTGTGGGTTTTGTGTTGTGTTTTGGATGATAAGACTTTGATTATCGAATGACTAATATTATAGTGTTTTATGTTGATTATCATGTTGTGTTTTATGTTCATAGTTCTACGATGACGTGTTTGAAGTTTTCAAGGACTGTTAGGGTTTGGATATTGTGTTTTAGTGTTCTTCACTATGTTATTTGTGAGTTTTTGTGTTTTATAGCTGCAATTGTGGTGTTTTATGACTTTGTACACTTTATAGGAAAAATAGACTTTGTAGCCGAACCCTACTATATAGGGATCGGTTCAAATGAAACCATCCCCGGTTACGAGAATCGTAGGAACCAATATTAACCAATCAAAAAATAACACGTCATTAAACATGTGTGTATAATTGCGAGAACCGAAGGAACAAACACGAACATGTTTGATTCGATTACAGCCCTAATTGTAAACCTAACACAAAAAAACTATTATTAATTAATATGTTTGAAAAAGTCGACAGCATTGTTATCGATTCTTTTTGTTTCTAAGTTAAAAATCTTCTATACACATGTTAAATAAGTTTCTACTTTTAATTATTTATTTATTAATTTCTTTGGTGTAGCATTTAAAATATATAAATTCCTTTGTTTTGATGTTATTGTTTAGTTAATTATTACGGATTCTATTTAACGCATTATTAATTTGATTTAGAGATGTATTTTTTTTATAATAAACATTCACAAAAAAATTCAAAACAAATATTAATCCGTACAAAAGCCTAACTTAGTCTTAGCAACATAATATTGTTATATTAGCCTTAGTACATCCATCGAAATAAATATGGTTATTGGATTTTAATAATCTTAAGTTACACCTGTTGGCCGATAATAATCCTAACATTAAAAATTCCCTCCAATGATCCCAACTTGTAAAAGTTTGGCCCACATTGATCATTTTTAAACATATAAGAATTTGGCATCCTCAATCTGGTGATTATGACATTGTTAAAGTCGTTGAAAGCAATGGAGACATTGTAAATGTTTTGCCCCTCACACATGTGGCTTGTTACAAGACAGTTTTTAAGGTTGTTGATGATAGGGTTGTGGAGATACTAATTGATGAGTCACACAGGTTCTTTTATCAGGTCCGGGCTGTTCTTTTAACGGATGAACAAGATGGTCGGTTGAGAGGGTTTGGGAGCTTGATTTTGCACAATTTCTAGGACTGGCCCCAAGTAGCACCTGTAGCGGAAGGGAGAATGCAAAGAAGTAAAAGTGCTAATGCTAAACATATTATAGTATACACTAAGTGGAACAATAAGTTCACACTTTGATCATCTTAGCCCTTTTTTGTTTGGTTTATATCTATTTGTATGGCATTCTTTGCAAAAAAAAAAAAAAAAAAGAAAAAGAAAAAGAAAAAAAATTGTAGTCCCGTAACGATCCGATTTCAGTTTCGATTCGGTAAAAATAATGAGACGGGTGATTCTGAGCCAAGAACCAAGATAAACAATAGAAAGATAGACAGATAAAATTGAAAGAAAGATATTTTTCATTGTGATAAAAGATTACAAGATAATCATCCACCCCAGGTGAGCTCTCCCGGGGTGGTGGCTCACAAACGCACACCTCACAAGTGAGGTATAATATTCTATTTATAGCCCCTTAAGCCTTGTTTTCCAAGCAAGCCGCCTCTTGCTTGGATAACCTACTAAACTCGCTAAAATACCCGACTAAAATAACTAAAAACGTCATCCTATACAATACAATAAAACTGCAAAACTAAAACCGTCATAATTGATATCATTCTCCAATTTGACCCAACACTCAATAGATTCAAGTGCACTTGCAGAACTCCTTAATTTATTTAAGTACACCTATGTTAAAAAATGACCAATGAGGGCCAAATTCTTACAAGTTGGGATCGTTGGAGGGAATTTTTAAACTTGGGATTATTATTGGCCAACAGGATTAACAAAATCCAATAACCCAAATAAATAAACAAATATCACTACCCATCCATCACTAACCCCAACCACGAATGAGATGATTTTTGTTTTTGTTTTAGTTTTATTTGTTTCATTGGACTATCCGTAGCTAATATTCATTAATGAGCATAAACAAATCAAGAAACAAACTTAATATGATACTGACCTTTCTGAAACTCAAAAACACGTCGTTTGAGATAGCTGTCGTGAGTGTCGTTCAACAAGACGCCATTGGAGATTTGCTTGACATATGCTAATAAACCTCATCCTTGTTGGCGAATCTGACTAAAAAAACTTTGAAAGTAACTAACAAAGGGATGCGTGGGTTCGAAGGTGAACTGAAGTAAAAAAAAAATTGGTGAAGTGAAGCAGATCGCACAATTTGTTGGTGGCTGCTAGGGTTGTTGAAGACTTTAGGAATTTAGGTTAGATGTGAGAGTTGGTCCGTTGGATAATACTCGATAAACATTTGGACTTTTGGTAATGTTGAACTTGGGCAATCTGCAAGCCCACTTAAAGTTAATGCAGTAAGCTCAAGCCCAAACCCCTAAAGATATCATGTCAAAATATATAAGATGAAAAAACAAATATAAGGATATTATTTAAATTCAAATGTCTGGTTCGGTTTAAACTGACATTTGTTTCGGATTGGATTCTAAATCCGAATTTGTAATTCAGTTTGGATAAAAAAAAAATTGATCTAAATGCTAATGTGGGCTAGCCCATTTGGTAGAGGCACATGCCTCTTAAACGAGAGATCTCATGTTCAAACCTGTGTAAACAGTGTAAGAGCAAGCTTTGCCGTTAAAGAAAACAATCCGAATCTAAACTCGTTTTGAATTGAATTTTAGTCTTTTCAAGTTCGTTTCAAATAATCAACACCCCAGATCCACAAAAAACATAAACATATATGTTTTCAGTGATACAATAGAACAAAAGCTAATGCTCCAAAAAATAAGTGGTGAATACATGTACAATGTTGGATGTCAAACACTAATGCTCCAAAAAATAAGTTAAACAAATTTAAAAAAGTGGGTACAAAATATCTTATCGAATTTATACCATCTAATAAAACATATTTATTTGACACGACTGGTTCCCGAGAATTTCTTTACGTTGAAACGTGTACCAGCTGAAAACATGCATAAAAATAAGTAGGAAAACATATTATGTTTGACCCGACATATTTTTCTGAAGAAAATTTACGCAAAACGTAATAAACCAATTTGAATTTATACCGACACGTGCATAAAAATAAGCACGTAAGAAAATAGTGTTTTTAAGTTAAAGAATGATACGGCGTGTTGCGGCGGTGTTGAAACGTAAGGTCACTCGAATTTATACCATTTAATGAAAACATATGATATTTAACCGACTCATTTTCGAAAAAAATATAAATTTTACGTTAAAACGTAGATCAATTGAAAACGTACTCATTTGTTTGACCCCACTACCTGTAAAAGTGATCCTTAATTTACAGCAAGCTTAACCACCTTAATTTACAGCAACCTGAACATTTGGTGTGCAACAATTCTAGATGCCTAAAATCTACAATCTTTCACGTTGTTATGTACCATCTTCTAAACATAAACTTTCTCAATAACACTAATTATCATAATAACCTTCAACAGCAATCATTTATTCTTCATTCATATTAATTAGCTAACATCAACTTTACTAGAATCCCAAAATCTATGATTATAACTAAAGGCAAAAGATCAAATACAAATAATCTTAACATACTAAACATACAAATTGAAGGAAAACCCAAAAAGACAAGGTGGCATTTTTGTAATTACCACCAACTATCAAAGTTACAACAAAAAATACCTAAAAAAAACACAATTTTTTTTTTAACATTTTTTATTAAAAAATCGCTACATTTCGTTAGCCAAAAAAAAAAAAAAAAAAATTTTTTTTGGCTGCTACTAAAAGTAGCGATTTTTTAATAAAAAATGTTAAAAAAATAAAATAAAATAATTTGTGTGTTTTTTTTTTATTTTTTTAGGTTTTTTGGGGGGTTTAGTTTTTAGCATTTTAGCTTGGGTGGGGGGGGGTTAGGGTTTTTTAGGTTTTTGGGGGGTGGGGGGGGGGTTTAGGTTTTTTTTTGGGGGTGGGGGGAGTGGTTAGGTTTTTTTAGGTATATTTGTAGAGTGGTTAGTTTTTAGCATTTTAGCTTGGGTGGGGGGGGGGTTAGGGTTTTTTAGGTTTTTGGGGGGTGGGGGGGGTAGGTTTTTTTTTTTTTGGGGGGGGGGGGGGTTTAGGTTTTTTTTTGGGGGTGGGGGGAGTGGTTAGGTTTTTTTAGGTATATTTGTAGAGTAATTTTGATAGTTATTGATAATTACAAAAATGCCACCTTGTCTTTTTGAGTTTTCCTTCAATTTGTATGTTTAGTATGTTAAGATTATTTGTACAAGAACTTTACCCTATAACTAAAAACCCACTTCATACTTCAAAAGAGATTTCACATATAATGAACACATGTACAATTTTTCATATGCTTTCATTTATATAGCTATTGTGAGCAAGATTCAATCTCATTTCATATCATTCCATCAAAACCCAAAGAAGATTTAGCACATTCATATCTTATCTCCAATATAATTCATCAAATAAGAAATTACAATTTACCTAGCTCTTAGCAAGTCTAGATGAGTAGGAATCAATGTACATGAAAGGGATTAATCACCAATTTTCACTTCAATTTGCTGAATCAGATGTTCTTGACAAAAAGGGCAGCCTTCTTTTTCCCTCTCTATGTATCGACATACACACACACACACAAAATGCCAGACTTTCTTTTCCCTTTTCTTTTATTAATTTCAGTTTTCATATGCTCAATTTCAGCCCCTCAAGTTTGGGTGTTTGAGCAATAGGCACTACTTATCTAATTCTTTCAAGTTTGTGTATTGGAATGTGCATTAGTGGAGTATTTAGGGTTTTTGAATGATTAGAAATCTTCCTTAGGTAACACCTGTCAAAAAGAAGGAAAGGTGGGCACCCCATGGGGCCGCCACCTACTCATGCACGCACACTCTTCACATATGCATACATATATAATATATATTAGGCAAAAACTGGTATTTAACTGACTACCGGGTATTTTATTTGGTGTTTTAGTCACGTTTTAAGGCGTTCAAAATTAGTTTTATTGCTGAACAATATTTTATTTGTCTCAACTTGCTGCGTTGTTTATGTTTTGTTAGATACTCGCGGTATTGCGAAATATGCGCTTAAATTCGCAAAATAGAGATTTTAAGTGTTTTAATTAATTTTTCTTCACGGATATGATTAAAAATAGGATTTTAATCATAACGGAGTACTTTTAGGATTTTAACATTAATCGAGCGGTCACCGACGTTGGTTTCGCATCTTGTTCGTTATGCGATAAGCATTTATCTTATTATTGCCAACATAATTTTTAACGAAGTTTAACTCTACCATCACATCAAATACCATATATTAACATCAAATTCAATAAAATATTGCCTTTATTTGTTCATAACACATGTCACACTAGTATGGTACAGACTCAAAATAGCCGGGTGTCACACCTAGAGGCGTGAACCAACACTAGGGCCAGTTTCTCCAGCGTTGGGTACCTCGTTTCTGGTTCTGATAATTTTGCTGACGTAGTAAATGGGAGTTTGAGTACGTCCCGTTCTACCATTAGTACTGCACTACCTACGTGATGTGCAACTATCAAGTACATTTTTAGCACTTCCTTTGAGGCGGGGCGGGGGGGGGGGGGGGGGGGGAGGGGGCATCAACGTTGGCAAGTGTGCCAAAAGAGCTTCATTTCTTGCAAGGATCTTTCCGCCTCGCCTGTCCATTTGAAATTATTTTTGTTTAGGAAATCTTTTAGAGGGCTGATGAAAGGAAACGATCTCTTCGCTTGCTTTGCCAAAAATCTATTGATGACGACCAGCCTTCCGTTTAAAATTTGAACTTCCTTCAAAGTTCTGGGCGATGGCATGTTCGTTATTGCCATAACGTTTTCTGGGTTGGCTTTAAACCCATCCCTAGTGACCACCTAGGAATTTGCACTCTTCGACCCCAAAAGAACACTTCTTGGGGTTCAGCTTTATGTTATACTCTTGAAGCTTACGAAACATCTCCCCAATATTCTGCAACATAACCTTTTCCTCAGTACCTTTGATGACCAGATCATCTACGTATATATCCAAATTTCTTCTGAACTGTTTTGTGAAAGCCTTGTCCATCAATTGCTGCTTTGTTGCCCTTGTGTTCCTTAATCATGACATTATAGGGTGAATCTGCTCGGATGACTAAAAAGGGGATTACAATTGTTTGTTCATATGGTGCCTTCCCAAAAGTCACCGGGAAGGTAATTTGACCGATGCGGTCTACCTTTTCTCCTGTAAACCCTCTAATAGAAGCGTGCACAAGCTTCAATAGCTTCCTATCTTCTTGGTGCATATGATTGTAACACTGTTCATAGATAATATCTTAAGAACTTCCTGTGTCCACCAATATTCTCCTCGTATGATAATCACCGATAACGGCGGTGATAACAAGAGGGTCGGTAGTTACACTGAGTTCCTCAGGGCGGGGCCCTACATGAATGTCAGTCAGCATCCATGGCTCCAGTATTTCAATCCCGCGTTCAGTCCTCTCATATCTTCAACGTAGAACATGTTCATGTCCCGCTGTCTATTACTTGTCTTTGCTTCTTCTTCTTTGATGGGTGGGGGACTCTACTTGTTATCCTTTTCTAAGTGAGCCAATTTACCTGCGTTCACATAGTATTCAATTTGTTTATTCAACTGGAAGCAATCATTAGTGTCATGCCCTCGCCCCTGGTGATATTCACAATACTTCGCTGGGTCTTTTCCCGACGAATCCTTAAGTGGCCTTGGGGGGCTTAGCTTAAGGTTTTCAGACGCCAAGATTTCAGCCGACGTCTTACTCAATGTTGGAAGTTCCGATCAGGTTCAGGTTGATGAAAAACCATTTCTTATCGACGGACCCCTAGGTCGATCGTATCGTCCTTGGGATGAAGTTGGTTTAGGAGGCACATGTGGTGTAGGAATGCTGAAATGTGAAGGCATCGGGAATAGGGTCATCTAGAAACTGGTACTTGCTTAGAGAGGAAGGAATGGTGTAAGAGAAAGTATGTTCATCAAAAGTAACATGACGTAAGATGTGCACTCGACCTATAGTAGGATCAAAACACCGGTGTCCCCGGAAATCAGGTGGGTATCTAAGAAAAATGCACCTCACAGAGCGACTATGAAGTTTATGAGGTTGGGTAGCGGATGTGTTAGGGTAACATGAACAACCAAACACCTGTTAGTGATCCTACGTGGGATGGCATATATATAGTGTAAAAGTGGGAGTGAAGAAGTTAAGTCATTTTGTTGGTAAAATGTTATAAAGGTAGGTCGCAGTGTGAAGAGCTTCCAACGAAAAGAGAGGTGGAAGGTTGGCATGTATAAGGAGCATGCATATAATGTCATTTAGGCGACGAATCATACATTCAGCTCGACCGTTTTGGGAGGATGTCTGGGGACAAGAGAAACGGAATAACAACCCATGTTGATTTTTAAATGCATAATTGTCAAATTCTCCTCCCAAATCGCATTGAGAGGTTTTAATATGTCTATTAAATTGGGTTGCGATTAAGCGGTGAAATTTGACAAAGGTTGAAATGTTTCGGATTTCTCTTTAAGTTGATAAACCCAAACAAAATGTGAAAAATTATCAATAAGGACCATATAATATTTATATCCTGTTTTACTCGTGATAGGGGAAGTCCATAAGTCAGAATGTATAATATCGAATGGCGTAGACATAAAAGAATTTGAGGCATAAAAAGGCAAACGTTTACTGTTCAATAATTGACATGAATGGCAAAAACTAGACTTGTCTTGTTTACATGGAAAATTGAAATTACGACTAAGAATTTCTAAAACTTGAGCTCCGGGATGACCAAAACGATCATGCCAGGGTAGTGCAATGGATGTTAATGAGCACGCTTGAGGCGGAAGTTGTGGAGCGATGAGCGGATAGAGATCTTTGGTTATTGTAGCGTGAAAGAATTCGTCCAGTTTTGAGGTCCTTCAAAGAAAAGCCAAACGGGTCAAATTCGATAGATACATTGTTATCACGAGTAGAATGTCTAACAGATATTAGGTTTTTGATAACTTTAGGACTTTGAAGGATGTTGGGTAGGATATAAGTGCGGTCACAAATGGTGTGGTAGCCAGTGCCTGATCCTTTTATTGGCAAACATTCACCATTGCCAACTAAAAGTTTACTGAAAATAGGAGATGCAGATGGGTTTAAAATCATACCTTAATCATGAGAGATATATGTCTCGACGCCAGTATCCATGTCCCTGAAGATGCATGGTAGCAAAAGTTGCTTGAAGGTCAGAAGGATTTAATGCATCATACCCTTGAGTTTGAGGCTGAAATTGAGGAGCCATAGGTGGATAAACAGCAAAGTTAGCTTGTTGAGTGTTATCTATGGGCTGTTGATGCCGAGTAAGCTGGCCCGAAGTCTGATAGGCTTGCTTGTAATTAGGCCTTGACGACTGTCGTAAGGGTCAATAAAAACCTAACTAAACTAAATAGATAGCGTAAGTAGGGTATCATATCCATGGGGAATTTGTGGTCAGTGTAGAAGATTTTAACTAAAACTAAAATTACCTAGATTAGGGGGTTTGATTAATTGATTTTAAAATAACAAAAGTAATTACGAAAGTTGTGATCAATACGAGAAAAAAGCAACCCCTACTCGGAATCCTGATTGCTCGTTTTAACACAAAAACTTGTTTATAGATTCAAAACACCACATATATATGGCCTTGGAATTAATGAATTTGATTAAATATTAGAGATAGTATTTAATACTCACCATGCAATCTAATAATCCGTTTAATTATATCAATTATCCACCGATTTACCAACCCGATAACAACGCGAGGAAGTTGCCAATACGCTTGATAAAACGACAAATAATTCAAATATAAAAAACTTTTCACATATCCAACACAAGTAGTCAAGATTTACCAGTTAAACAAATCCACAAACAAAGTTTAACGCAAAACTACACAATCGTTCATCTGGACGGGAACTACAAGTGTTTAACCGCTCAAGCTTGTCTTCACATCGTCGGTTGTCATCCTGAGTTGATCAGATATCATAAAACAACCTTGAGAGATGTAAAAGTAATGCTAAGCTCATCGCTAGTTCGTATAATGACGGTTGTCAATGATAATTGTAAAAAATCCTCCCTGAAACCTAAGCCTTGGACGTTTTAAATAAGTTTCCTCGTTGCAGTGTGTCGAGCGTCGCGGACCATCCAAGCCATCCCCCCGCGTGTCACAGGGGTCTCTCCTTGACCAACTTCTCGTTATAATGTGACCGATGTTCACTTGAGTACTACAGCGAGTCGTGGACAGGGAACCAGGATCTAGCGCGTGTCGCCTATGATGTTCAAGTGAGTTTCTTGCATTTCAAGTCTCTTGTTAACCTGTCAAACCAATCTTTCAATTTGCCTTCTCTCGTTAACCCATTGTAATTCCTGTTAAACATAAAGAACACCACTACACAATAAATATATAACACATATGCATTTGACACATTTAATACGCTAAACATCGACTCGAACTATATAAAATATAACTTATTTCACCTCCATCACTTATACATGTAACTACTTGTACTAGCTGATGTCGAAAACGGATATTTCTTTCCTTTATCAGATTCTGCTTGTGTTTTCGAATCAGCTGCTACAATTTCTAAATAATCCCAATCTACATCCACATGATTTCTCAGAAAAGTACCACCCGTTGTGGCCTTGATGTCTTGCCTATCTTCCTTAGACAACTCATCATGGAAAGCGGTGATTAACTCCCATCGTGGAATACCATGATGAGGACAATTACGAATCAAATGATTGAACTGCTTCCATGATTCATACAACAACTCACCTGGAAGTTGTTGGAATTCCCTAAGAGCAGCTCTTCCTATCTTAGTCCTTTGTGGGGTGTAGTACTCTTCTAGAAACTGTTGTTGCATCTCTTGCCATGTGTGAATGCTTGCGTAAGACAAAGAAACAAACCACTCGCATGCTGAATCCTTGATGGAGAATTGAATAGAACCAGCTTGACTTGATCAGGGGTGAACCCGTGTCCACCTATCATACTACAAACCGCTTCAAATTTTGCAATGTGAGCATATGGTTCTTCAACACCCTTCCTGTGAAAGGTAGGTAGCATGTTCAAAATATGAGGTTTTGCCTCAAACGATCTATCTGCATTCCCCTGTGCAACTGGCATGACGATCAGGGATGAGAGTTCCGCAATTTGTGGACAGAAGTGACTCTCTACTCCTCTGATGTTAGGAGCCGGAAATCTAGGGTCCCTCTTATGATGACGTGGAGCAACTGGTACTCGATGAACCTGTGGTGGAGTTTGATATTTGTCTGCACCTCGCGGCTGTCTCTGCTGAAAAACTGGCTGATTCTAGTTTATTGTCGGATTTTGCAAACCACCTCGATATCCCATGTACCCATCGTTTATACCCCACTCTTCATCTCCATACCCGTCATCCCATGTATAAGTTCTAACCTTGTTTTCCACTTGATCAGCGGCACTTGATTTGACTGATTTATAGTCCACTTGATCAACGGCACTTGATTTGACTGATTTACAGTCCACAAGGGATTAGGCTATAATGGTTGTAGGTTTTGTAATGGGTAAAGTGGTCCACCAATCACATGAAAATATCCAGTTGGGGCAGGTATCGGTTGAGTGGTTGTGTTAGATTACGGTGCTATTAGTGGAGTTTATTGAGTTTGGGTTTGGGTTTCAGTTGTGAACGGGGGTGGTGGCATTGGGGGCATCTTAGTGATTGGGGCTTGTTGTGGTGTTTGCTGATTCGGAGCCGATCGGGTGTCTAAAGGATTCAATGTTGAAACCGAAGCTTTTCCTTTTAATGCTGAACGAAGAACTAGATTTTGGCGCCTAGTCTTTTCAATCTCGGGATCAAACAACAGTGGTGAAGATCTTCCTGAAAACCTGGTAAAACCTGGTATGCATGCAATAAGAAATCACCTGCACACAAGTAAACAAGAAACAAAGCGTAATACCGAACCAAACAAGAATAAACAAAAAGAAATATTTTTGGGTTTTTAGATTTTTTTTTTAAAATAAAACAACTAATTCTAAACTAACACTAAGCGCACAAATTCCCCGACAATGGCGCCATCTTGATGACTGTCGTAAGGGTGAATCAAAAACCTAATTAAACTAAATAGATAACATAAGTAGGGTATCATATCCAAGGGAATTTTTGGTCAGTGTAGAAGATTTTAACTAAAACTAAAATTACCTAGGTTGGGGGTTTGATTAATTATTTTAAAATAAGAAAAGTAATTACGAAAGTTGTGATCAATATGAGAAAAAGCAACCCCCACCCGGAATCCTGATTGCTCGTTTTAACACAAAAACCCGTTTATAGATTCAAAACACCACTTTGATATGGCTTTGGAATTAATGAATTTGATTAATTATTAGAGATAGTTTTTAATATTCTCCATGCAATCTAATAATCCATTTAGTTATATCAATTACCCACCAATTTACCAACCCGCTAACAACACGAGGAAGTTGCCAATACGCTTGATAAAACGACAAATAATTCAAATATAAAAAACGTTTCATAAATCCAACACAAGTAGCCAAGAGTTACCAGTTAAACGAATCCACAAACAAAGTTTAATGCAAAACTACACAATCGTTCATTCGAGTGGGAGCTACAATTGTTTAGTCGCTCATGCTTGTCACAGCGTCGGTTATCATCCCGAGTTGATCAGATATCATAAAACAACCTTGAGAGATGTAAAAGTAATGTTAAATTCATCTCTGGTTCGTATAATGACGACTGTTAATGATACTTGTAAAATATCCTCCCCTAAACCTGAGCCTTGGACGTTTTAAATAAGTTTCCTCGTTGAAGTGTGCCGCGCATCGCGGACCATCCAAGCCAACCCCCCCACGTGTCTCGGGGGTCCCTCATTGACCGACTTCTCGTTATAATGTGACTGCTGTTCACTTGAGTATTCCAAGGAGTCGCGGACAGGGAACTACGATCTTGCGCGTGTCGCCTATGATGTTCAAGTGAGTTTCTTGCATTTCAAGTCTCTTGTTAACCCGTCAAACCAATCTTTCAACTCGCCTTCTTTCGTTAACCCATTCTAATACCTGTTAAACATAAAGAACACCACTACACAATAAATATATAACAAATATGAATTTGACACATTTAATACGCTAAACATCGACTCGAACTATATAAAATATAACTTATTTTAAGCTAACATCAGGCCCCCATTGGGTTTGAGTAGGGTATGGACAAGGGGGAGTGTTCCACCAAGCCCATTGAGGGTAACCCGAGTTCTGATAGGACCAATTTTGGTGCTGTTGGTTCCAGCCACTTCCGCTCCACGACCCCCACGTCCCTGGTATCCTTGTCCGCAACTATGGCCGCGACCCAGCTGCGTAGCCTGGTTCGGTTGTTGGTTCATGCCGGGGTTCGAGTTTTGTGGAGGTTGCGGTGATAGTTGTTGCGGTGCAGTGGGTGCTACAAGAACCGAAGATGATGAAGTCTGATGTGCCTCAAGACGAATTACTTCATCATGTAGCATGCTACGTACAAGATCCCAATCTGCATCCTGCTGGTTAATGAGTGAGGCCATTGTATCATACTCCGCTGGTAAACCACGAAAAAGTTGTAATACGAGTCAAGACTCGATAACCGGGTGATCCACATCACTAAGTTGATTAGACAGTTCCTTCAGAGGTTGACAGTAATCGTCTAGTGATGAACAAGCGGCAAGGATAAGGTTGCAAAATTTGGTTTCAAGTGCAGCAACTCGAGCTTTCTTATTGCTGAGAAAAATTTTCTCAATCTTGACCTAAGCAGCGCGTGCAGTAGAATCGGTATCCAGAATACGCACCAGTAAATCGTATGAGATGGTGCTATAAATCCATTGCAGAATGAGTGCATCAATCTCCTTCTAAGCGGCGTAGTGATCAGCAGTTTCTGGGGGAGGTGGAGTGTCATCGATATGATCGAGAACCTTATAGGCCACCACATGAATTTTAAACAGCTTTATCTAGGATGAATATGTGACTTTGATGCCGTCTAGGGTACGGATTTTTGTTTGAATATTCATTACAGAATATGCGGGATGGAGAGTAATTGGTGATGTGGGTTTTTTAGAGGTATCACCATCATCGGGTTTGGTCATGATGTAATCGAAAGACGAGAAATGAAAGAAAAACGAAAAGATGAGGTGATTACAGCGACGGCTAGGGTTAGGGTACTCAAAACAGAGGCTCTGATACCATGAAAGTGTTTATGGTATTGAACTCTGAATACCAGTATTGATGAATAAACAACCATTTAAATAGGGAGAATACAATAAGCCCTACCACTATTTTAGGACTAGATATACATAAATATTACAAATAATATCTCTAATAATAATGATAATAATATCGGCTAAGAGTAATGTGGGTCCCACCCCTTTTTTTGAATGGTAACTTTATTAGAAAATCAAAATTTTTAAGTTTCAAACTTTTTTAACGGTAACTTGTATTTACTTTTTAAAAAAATCAATAAATATCAACCAAAATCACACTTTAAAACAATCACCAATTTCAAACCAGCCTAAAAAATTCAAACATTCAATGACGATGTAGAGGTTTAAGAGTTGAGCTCGTCTAATGGGGAAAAAAGCTAAAGAGGCGCGAGCTAAGTCGAAGAGGAGATCGAAACACAAGGAGGCATCGGTGTCGCATGAAGAATAGGACCTGATTAAAATGCAAATGCAATAATATATGCGAGAACAAAAGGATATGATGGAGGGCCTCAAGGGTAAACTCGACTACTTTCTTGCGAATCAAGATTTTACCATCCTCTTTATGGACCGTGCAAACATGGATGAGGAGCGACGACGTATTCATGATGAAATTTGTCTTAAAATTAAGAAAAAAACATGGATGGGCTTAAGTAGGTTTTATTTAATGATTATACTTTTTTATTTTTAGGTTTTAAGAGTTTTTTTTTATTGATTGTATGCTTTTTTTAGGTTTTAAGTGAGTTTTATTAGTATGTTTTTTTTTTATTTTAGGGTTTAAGTTAGGTTTTTATTTAAAATTGTTGTAAGTATGTGTTATTTTTAATAGATTATCTAGTGTTTTGATTTATTTTTCATGAATTTTTTAAAATTTTATAAATAACGAAAATTAAATAAATAAGCTGATAAAAATTTAGTTTATACAAAATATATATGGATTGACTAAAATGAGAAAGTAGGTGATGAAGTGGATAATGAGGAGGAGGTTTGGGGGGATTTATTGCTCGAGGAAAATTGGACGTTTGGAGTGATGGCAATTTGAAAATAATGTGACATACTAAAGTCTGTTGGATAAACCACGTTTGCTGTTGTAGGTGCTCTTATGTTACAAAATTTGATTTCAAATAATGGGAAAAGATCAAATAGGAAGTTTATTTTGGCTAGGAAGGATATGAAACAATAGGATTAGGACATGTGGCAAAATTTAAAATAAAGTGGAAGGGTATTTTAGTCAATCTTATCCTTTCTTCTTCCTTTTCAAAACCCAGTAACTTCAAAACCCACCATTTTCAAAACCCACCATTTTCAACCATTTCCTCACTTTCTATCTCAATAATTACTACATTATAGTGCGATTTTCTTCACCAATCAATGATTCAAACACCCGACGTGTTCTTCAGCTTTTTTTTTTTGAAGAAAACCCAGTTTAATTTCATAGAAAATCTCGTTTTTTCCAGTGATTTTGAAGATAATCACTCGATCCGTTCGATTCAAGCGCTGATAAGTGTTTCAATCATTCAAAATTCGTCAATTGTTGAAGAAATCACTTCGATTCATGTAAGAAATTCTTTAATTTCATTACGATCTGGGTTTTTGATTTAGTCATTGCGTTTTACGATCTTGGCGGGGGTCCGGGGGCAGCGCCCCTGGTAGCGGGGCGGGGTCCAAGGGGCAGAGACCCTGGCTGGGGTTGAGCTGTTAATTTTCTGTAAATTGCCTCTGGAAACTGCATTCGTAAACTGCATTGGTTCAGACAGTTAACAGCACAAACAATTCACAGCACAGGCAAAACTATTGTCATGGTTCAATGCGTTTTAGATAGAACACTTTCTTTGGTGTTTTTAGGCAATTGCGTTTTAGAACTAAGACATTTTTATGTGTTTTCTTGCCATTGCGTTTTAGAAAAACACATTCTTGAAGTGTTTTTGGTGCATTGCGTTTTAGGTAAAACACTTTTTAGGTGTTTTCAGTCCATTGCGTTTTACATAGAACACTTTCTTTTGTTTTTTAGGCAATTGCGTTTTAGAATGAGTCATTTTTAAGTGTTTTCCGGCCATTGCGTTTTAGATTTACACATTCTTGAAGTGTTTTTGGTGCATTGCGTTTTAGGTAAAACACCTTTTTAGGTGTTTTCAGTCCATTGCGTTTTACATAGAACACTTTCTTTTGTTTTTTACCCAATTGCGTTTTAGAATGAGTCATTTTTAAGTGTTTTCTAGCCATTGCGTTTTACAAATAAGACATTTCTTTGTGTTTTTGGTGCATTGCATTTTAGGTAAAACACTTTTTTACGTGTTTTCAGTCCATTGCGTTTTAGAAAACATACATTTTAAGTGTTTTTTGGCCATTGCGTTTTAGTAATAAGACATTTGTTTGTGTTTTTTGTGCATTGCATTTTAGGTAAAAACACATTTTTATGTGTTTTTAGTCCATTGCGTTTTAGAAAGTACATTTTCTTTTGAGTTTTTAGGCTATTGGGTTTTAGAAATAAGACATTTTTTTGTGTTTTCTGGCCATTGCGTTTTACAAACAAGACAATTTTTTGTGTTTTTGGTGCATTACGTTTTAGAAAAATGTCATTTTTTAGTTTTTTCTTCATTGCATTTTACGTAACTGGGGGTTTTTCTATTGCGTTATACGCAACTGGGTTTTTAAATTTTTTTTTTGAAAATATAGCAATAGTATACTCGTTTTAAAGATAAAAAAAACGCTCGTTTTTTTGGTGCAATTTTTATAAAAAATAATGTGGTATGAAAGAGTTATTAACGTTTAAAAATTGGGGGGAATTGGAGGAGAGAGAAACTATTGGCTTGGATTGACTAGAATGACCCTAAACAAACTTACGCGCCTCTTTTCTTCCCTTCAACTTCCATCATTTAATCTTAGCCCTTGATTAACTAAATGGATGGTCAAGATCACTTCCTAGCCTTCCTAGCCAAATAAACTTCCTATTGTATCTCCACCCTTCAAATAATACATTTTGCCAATGGGGGGCTAGCGCACTTGATAGAGGTTTATGGGTATGTTTGGCAAAAGTAGCTTGTGGCTGGTAGCTGAAAGCTGGAAGCTGGAAGCTGGTAGCAGCTGGTGGCTGGTGGCTGGAAGCTGGAAGCTGTAGCTGGTAGCTAGTAGCTGTAGCTTTTTAGATATATTTAGTGTTTGGTAGAGTAGCTGGAGCTTTTAATAAAATGTATAAAATTACCAAAATGGACATAACTAAAAATTTAGAAAGTTGGTGCATTAAAAAGTTCCTTATTTTTAGATGTTAAAATAGTAATTTTCCCTAAAAGCTTGTAGCTCCTTCTAAACGCTACTAGTAGTAGCGTTCAACCAAAAGTTTCAAGCTCCTAACCTAAAAGCTTAAAGCTCCTTCAACCAAACAAGACTTTTTACTGAGTAGGAGTTTTTTCTTAAAAGTTTAAAGCTAGAAACTCCTAAAAGCTCCTAAAAGCTTCATGCCAAACATACACTATGGGTATGTTTGGCAAAAGTAGCTGGTGGCTGAAAGCTGGAAGCTGGTAGCTGGTGGCTGGAAGCTGGTAGCTGATAGCTGTTGTAACACCCCGTGTTTTCGAATGTCAAAGTCAAAGTCAAAGTCCAAGTCAACTTTGACTTTGTTTGACTGTAGATAGTCTATGTTAAGTTTTAGTTGTATTATGTGGAGTAAGTGTTGTAATCAGCAAGAATCGAAGTAATCGAATGTTTTTAACGCGAACCGATCTACGACGGTGAATGGTAGGAAGTAACAATGCGATAAAGTTAACTAATCAGTAATCAAACCAATCTAACAATCATCGAACTCGAGACTCGAATTATGCGAATTTTGGTATTGTTATACGTGTGTGTGTGCCTTATATGTTGCTTGTGCATGCTTACTTCATGTTTGGTGTGGTACTCAAGCGAATCAATCGAAAACCAAATCGAAACTCGAAAAGCAATCGAACACAATCGAAACCGACATCGAAAGGTGACTTATAGAAGATTGTATGTTAGATATAGTAGTTGGGACTGAAAGTAATTTGACTAGGAACTCTATCGTATTCGTATCATCGTCCATCGAAATCGAAACGTCAAAAATCGTCGCAAAATACTCAAAGTGTGTCGAGGATCGAACAGGAGGCATCCTGATCGAACAGGCCAGTCGATTGGCTAGCATCTTGCCAGGCGATCGAGTAGCCCACTCGATCGGAGCCCCTGGCCGATCGGCTGCCACTTTCCCCTTCTGGAAGCCTATAAATAGGGCTGTCTTTGTCTTCATTTCTACTTTTGGGAAGTTCTGACCGGCCAGCTCCTATTCTTCACCTTTTCTTAGATTTCTCTCAATCCCTGTAAGTTTTCACTCTAACTCTTGTACGTTTTTGATCATTACTTGATTCTACACCTTTCTATCTTTCAAAACTTGGATTCTAACCGTGAAATCACCAAGATCTAAGTGTTCTTGGGTGATGTCATCATGGTGTTCTTGAAGAACATCAAACTTTGGCCTCATCCAACCATGAATAGCTTAGATCTAACCGATTTCCACATAAACAAGTTAAGATCTATCAAAGATCTAAACATCCACAAGTTGTGAAGGATTGAAAGAAGGAATCCCAACTTTCTTTCAACTCTTTTACACTCGATGCCTTCAAACCGATAGAAACGGAGCTTGAACCGGCTAACTAATCATTCTAACAGTTAAAGAGGTTCAAGATTCGGATTCTATCTATGAGGTTCACCGACGATGGGTTAAACTCTAAGCAGACGTTCCGAACCGCCCAACGGACGGACTTGGGTGATTCCTGTCCGAGCCGGAGAGACGGGTAAGAACGAAGGTATCATAGTTCAACTCGTTATCAAACTACCTCGAAATAATGACAAGTAACCAAACGACCAAGTGTTAGACGAAAGGCCGACCAGGTCAGACTTGCTGGCCGAACGGCTAGGCTGATCGAACAGCCCAGCCGATCGGACATACCAGCCGATCGACCGGGCCAGCCGATCGCCTAGCACATGGCGTCTCACTTTTCCAAACTTTTGAGGTATAGTATTGACGAAGTAGTGTTCGATCGAATACGTCACTCGATTGGTGAACATTACTGTTCGGATCATGAGATACTATGCTTCAACACTTGATCGATTTTACAACTCGTTCGTAGTTTGGAGTGCCACCCGATCGAACATGCTGTCCGATCGAGTGACATTCAGTGGAGGACCAATTCTGAAGTTCCTAGCTGATCGAGTGAGCTAGCCGATCGAACGAACCATTAGATCGACCGACTTGAAAGGTAAGAACACTTCAGTGTTCTCATATACTACAACGAAAACTTCAAAAGTTCAAATCCTCAAACACAAACACACCAGAGGAAGAAACAATCCACTCGAATGGCCCAGCCGATCGAGCCTACCGGCCAATCGAACAGGACTGTCCAACCGGACATACCAGCCGACCGAACAGCCCGTTCGATCGAACCTGCTGTTCGATCGACCAGCCCATTCGATCCATCCACACTTGTTTACTTTCCTGCATTACTTATGGTTATGCTATCGAACTATTCAGGCTAATCTTACTCTCAGCGCTCCCTTCAATCCATAATCAATCACTGTGAGTATACTCCATCCCTTTTTGCTTTTAGCACTTTTGGGTGTTACATACGTTACCTATCAAACCACAATCAAACACAAACTATTTGAACGCTAACCATTTGCATGTGCTACTTGACTAAATGAATGCTGTTTATTATGTTTACACGTGGAGTGCTATCTACCTGCCTTAGCAACATAGTACTATAGTTTGGACTCAGCACCCGTTCATACGGGGGTTGTTAAGGACAATTACTTGCATGGATTACGGTGGTAATCATGTATTGCGAACCGTCTCGGACGGTCAACCCGCAGTCGTTGGTATCGATGGTCCCATGTCGATAATTAACATGCATCGTTTTCCTCTGTGTACGTGCCTGGTTATGCGTAAACTATTCGAACTCTATATGCTATTATCAAACTTGTGTGCTCACCTTTACATTATATGTATTGACTTTATTTTAACGTTTGTGACAGGTGCTTAAGTTGCTAGGATGCTTAGGCGCGTGGTGATGAAATCGAGGCTAGGGAGTCTAGAAATAATAAACGATTGTCTGTAATAATAATTGAATCTGAGTTGTCGGAACGGAATTATTTGCCTGGTTGCTTTCTATGATAACTTGTTTATTTATTTGGGACACGGTATGGGACGTGTCATTTAAACTGAATTTATATAATAGTTGTTGTGGAAACTTCTGGACAATCTGTTTCGCTCAGTGCCGCGCCCCGATGATTTCGCCATCGGTTGGGGTGTGACAGATTGGTATCAGAGCCATAACTATAGGGAATTAGGTTAGACACGACCTAGTCCGGGTCGCTGTCTTAGAGACCTAGACTATAGTTAGGAGTCATCAGACCAAGTTTATGTGCTTCTTCTGCAATCCTTCACTATCACTGCACCCAAGTTTTCAAATAAAGTCAGGAGATTTAGTTAGGAATAGGTGTGAAAGCCGCAAACTCCTGACCAAACTGCCTGACTTATGTTGATTTTACCTGTTTATTCATGCTTATCTCACTATTTTCACCAACAAACGAGGAGAATTATACCAAAACAGGTGTGAAACCCCCATTTTGACGAAATTTCTCCTTGAATTTTCTTAAAACAAGGAAGAGATTGCTAAAGCCAAGGGGTGAAACCCTAATCTTGGCAGTCTGTTCTGGACCTTATTTATCTCACCAAGGCCTCGATGGAATCCACGACCTGAACTCACAAGTATGACCTGGGGAACGCGTGTGGAATGCCCAAGAATCGAGGCAGAAACACGACCTCTAGAGTCGAAAATGATGACAAGTCTACTGTGAATAGTCGAGTTGCCTTGGGTAGTCGATGTCTAGTAGCCGCAGACAATCTACCTCTCGATTTTTATGTGTTTCGATTCTGAGAACCGTAGTCGCGCACTCGGATGACTCGTTGATTTTATGTGTTCCTGTGTGCTTTACCTGTTTACGTGTTTATATTTTGAATTTTATTCGATTTTGCTATCAATTTCAATCGACACACACGACTCGTACTATTATTCTATCCCCATTTGATCTCCAGTTGCTGCAAATCTAGACGATATTACAGTATGATATGCTATACGACTAAGCTAGGATATACTATATTGTGCTACTTGATATGCCATACGCGATCACTATATGAACGACACGCGAGCTTTGAAGGATAGGTTTCTGTTTTTCTGACTGCTTCTGTGATTAAATGGTTACGTGCTTTCGTGTTTATGTGACTCTGTGCTTATGTGCTTCTGTGCTTACGTGCATCTGTGGTTTTGTGCATATGTGTTTACGTGATATGTGTTTCGACGTGATTCTAAGCTTTAGATAATAGTAGACGTGTGAGGTGAGATTCGATTCTGTTGTGTTGAGTCTCGTGATGATGTCTGTTGCAGACCATGTCGTCATCCGGACAACGAACCCCACTTACCCGCCAGGAAAAGAGGGACAGCCGTCTCGCTGCTATCATCTCCAAGCAAGTGGTGAAGGCCGTAAGTGAGGTGTATGAAAATGCCTGCAAAACGTCAGAAGAGTCCCGAGCTGAAAACCCTAAGGATTCAAGCAAGGCTGCTTTCAGCTTCAAGCAGTTCAAAGCATGCGGACCAAAAGAGTTCACCGGTGAAGATGGTCCTACGGCCATGTTCCACTGGTTCGACTCAGTCGAAGTCACTCCGCGCCAGAGCGGATGTCCTAAACATCTCCGCACTCTCAATGCTACAGGCGTCTTCCAGTCCCGTGCTCTAGACTGGTGGACGTCCGAACGAAATAAGCGCGGAAATGATGCAGCTTACGAGTTAACATGGGAGGAGTTGAAGGCAATTATGACCGACGAATTCTGCCCTCCTCATGAACGCCAAAAGCTGGAGGACGAATTCTAGGGAATCAAGCAGAAGGATGGAGACAACGCTGCTCTCACTGCTCGCTTCAAGCAGCTTAGCATCATTTGTCCTGATCAAGTCAAGACCTCAGATCAAGCCATCAAGAAGTACATTCGAGCCCTGCCCGACTGTGTAGCCGACTTTGTTCACGCCGCCAAGCCAGCAACGATCGAAGAAACCTACCTGCTAGCCGCTGAGACTAATGACAAGCGGGTAAAGTCTGGTTTCTGGGATAAGCAAACCAAGTCTCTGCACCAAGCCACTGCAGCACCCACCGACTCATCTGCTCAATCCTCCAAGTCATCGAGAAGGAAGAAGAAGAACAACAACAGCTCCAGCAACAAAAGTTGTGCTGCCGCGACAAACGCCACTCCTCTACAAGCTATACCAGCTCAACAGCAGTAGCACCCTCGCTCAGCTCCAGTGATCAATGCACCGCCAGCAAAGCGTGCATACACAGGCCCTCACCCACTCTGCCCGACATGCTCTTATCATCATCCAGTGGGTCTAGCTTGTCGTTTTTGTGCTCACTGCAACCTGTACGGTCATTTCACTGCAAACTGTCGCTATGGTCCCCGTCAAGCCCCAGTTCAAGCTACTGTCAACCAAGCTCTACTCCCCGCCCCTCAAGGCCAACAAGCAGCTCCAACACCTGCAGTCAATGCTCGAGTCTGCTTTGCATGTGGTGACCCTAACCCCTTTGCAAACAGGTGCCCGAACAGGGTGGTTAAGCAAGGGCCCCAGCAGCAACAGCAACAACAGCAGCCTCAGCAACAGCAGCAAGCAGCCCATGCCCGAACCTTCAACATCAATGCCCGCCAGGCTCAGGCGGATAATGTCACGGCCCCCGACCCGGTTTGACCCGTTTCAGGAGCCGCGGGACAGGAATCCCGTGGTATTTAATTTAAGCGACAACGGAAGTCTTTTAAAAACAGGATCTTTCAATAATTTAAACTGCTCGTTTTATAATTAAGGGATAAAATCCCATAATTTACAATAATATGATTTCTCCGGGAAATCTTTTATTTTCAAAACATGTTCGTTTATTTATTTACATTGAGCCACTTTTCTAAGCTGGGAGTGCTCCACGGCACTTTTCTTTGCTCATACTAGATCACCTGAAACATGTTTGAAAAAGGTTTTGTCAGCGGGGAAATACTGAGTGAATCATTCATTTTACTAAAACGACACATTAGTTATAATTCACAGTATTAAGAGCGATTACAATGTTTCTGATTATCAAACCAACTACCCACGGTACTTTACCACTCGACCCACTGGCCCACCTGTCCAGTGGTGTCTGTGATTATGGTCATATCACCCATTGGCTGCCCCAATGTTGAAGATTATCAAGTAGTGTATACAAAACCCCATATACCGGCTATAACTTGGTGATTACAAAGACTTAATCACTGTAACTATAACTTTGAAAATAATTTGGAGTTTTGTAAAACAGTTGATAAAAAGAGAATGACTCACATTGCAGATTTACGAGCAGAGTATAAGCTTTACTGATTAGCCTGCTAACCTAATTTAAATAACAATGCACACACAAACGGGATTAGTAACTAATTCAACAGTTACATCAATTCACGAGATTAAACCCTCACAACTATTATCAAGTGCGATACTTAATAATCCAATGGATTCACAACGAATGTCAGAGCATAGTCCGAATTCGAACAGCACTCAAACATTCAAGTTGAAATCACAATGAATAACAAAGTACAAGCTCAATTTGAGCAGCACTCGGACAATCGCTGGATAGTTATAATCGATCGAGTTATTACCCTGATTGCGGCAGCACCTCGTGATAGTGTGTGTGTTTAATTGTAGTGTAATAGCTATAACTCGACGTACAGACGGAATCTGTGCGACGTTTGAACAACAGAAGCTAAGTGCCAATGTTGGCTATTTATAGTGATTTTTGAGACTCGCTTACGGACCGTATGCCTAACCCCCTTATGGTCCGTAAGCTAAGCAGTCTAATTCATAGGCTGCCTAGCTCGGGTATAGCTTAGGTGACTCAAAAATACAGCCAATCAGAACATAGCTACGTTTTATTTTAGATAATTATCAACTAGGGTTTGCCCCCCTCAAGTTTTAGGGGTCCTGATCCTAATTCTGATTGTTCTGAAAATTTTAGGGCTGGTGCAGAATTAATTGGGTGTCTCAATTAGGGTTTTCTTATTGACTAATTATCGTCTTAATTATTGATTTTAGTGGCAGTTGTTACATCCTCCCCACCTTGAGAAAAATCTTGTCCTCGAGATTTACTGAAATAGATGAGGGTACTTTCGCTTCATATCTGATTCCAGTTCCCAGGTGTACTCTGGTCCTCTCCTGGATTCCCATTTGACTTTTACTAGCACTAGTCGTTTGTGTTTGAGAAACTTGATCTTCCGGTCTTCTATTTGTAAGGGTTTCTCTACGAATTTCAGCTTTTCATTTACCTCTATATCTTGAAGAGGTACTACCAGGGATTCGTCTGATAAACATTTCTTGAGATTGGATACATGAAACACATCATGTACTCCAGCTAATTCTTCTGGTAGTTGTAACCGATAAGCTACTGGTCCTATTCGTTGGATCACTGGGAATGGTCCAACATATCTTGGACTCAGTTTTCCTTTCTTACCAAATCGTACTACTCCTTTCCAAGGAGATACTTTTAATAGTACTTTGTCTCCGACTTGGAATTCTAACGGCTTGCGACGATTGTCTGCATAGCTCTTCTGACGATCTCTAGCAGTCTTCAGTCTTTCCTTGATTTGCGATATCTTGTCAGTAGTTTCTTGCACAATCTCTGGACCTGATATTTGACTTTCTCCTATTTCCGCCCAACAAACGGGAGTTCTGCACTTGCGTCCATACAGTGCTTCGAATGGAGCAGCTTCGATGCTCGAATGATAACTATTGTTATAGGAGAATTCAATTAATGGTAAATGGCTATCCCAATTACCACCAAAATCAATTACACATGCTCGGAGCATGTCTTCCATTGTTTGTATCGTCCTTTCACTTTGTCCGTCCGTTTGAGGATGATATGCAGTACTTAAATTGAGTCGAGTTCCCATTGCCTCCTGGAAACTTGTCCAGAAACGGGAAGTGAAATGACTATCTCTATCCGATACAATGGACAGTGGGACTCCATGTAAGGATACTACTTCATCTACATACAACTTGGCTAACCTTTCCATGCTAAAGGTTTCCTTCATTGGTAGAAAATGAGCTGATTTGGTTAATCGATCCACAATTACCCAAATAGCATCATTACCTTTTCTGGTTTTGGGTAACTTAGTAACAAAATCCATTGTTATGAGTTCCCATTTCCGTACAGGCATTTCTAACTGTTGTAGTAGTCCTGAAGGTTTCTGATGTTCGGCTTTAACTTGTGAACAGGTTAGACACTTAGATACGTATTCGGCTATATCCTTTTTCATTCCTATCCACCAAAAATTATTTCTTAAATCTTGGTACATCTTATTATTTCCTGGATGTACAGTATACCTAGATTTATGAGATTCTTCTAAAATCTTATTTCTTAATTCTCCTTGCTTAGGTATCCAAATTCGTTTCTTGTGGAATCTCCAAATTCCATCTTTTCCTTGTTCTAATTCCTTTAGGTAACCTTTCATTCCTTCGGCATCGTCCTTGATTGCCGTTCCCTGAATTTTCTTCAATTGTTCCATTAAATCTAATTGTAGATTTAACCTAAGAGCACAGACTCGCTTTTGTTTTTCATGATACTTACGACTTAAGGCGTCTGCGACTACGTTTGCCTTTCCTTCGTGATATTGAATATCACAGTCGTAATCACTTAGGATTTCCATCCACCTTCTTTGCCTCATGTTTAACTCTTTTTGCCCAAATATATACCTTAAACTCTTATAGTCTGTATAGATAGTAAACTTACTTCCATACAGATAATGTCTCCAAATTTTAAGGGCAAAAATTATGGCTCCTAACTCTAGGTCATGAGTTGTGTAATCCTCTTCGTGCTTTTTCAATTGCCTAGAGGCATACACAATTATCTTTTTGCGTTGCATCAACACACATCCATATCCTAGTTTTGAAGCATCACAGTATACTTCAAAATCCTCGGTTCCTTCGGGTAAAGCTAAGATTGGAGCATTCGTCAATTTGTGCTTTAGAATCCTAAAAGCTTCCTCTTGTCTAGATCCCCATTCAAACTTAACGGCTTTACAGGTTAGTTTAGTTAAAGGTACAACTATCTTAGAGAAATCTTTAATAAATCGTCTATAGTATCCAACTAAGCCTAGAAAACTTCTAACTTCCATAACTGTTTGCAGAACCTTCCAATTTGTGATTGCTTCTATTTTAGAAGGATCTACGTGAATTCCTTCGCGATTCACCATATGACCTAAAAATTGCACTTCTTGTAGCCAGAATTCACACTTCGAGAATTTGGCATAAAGCTTTTCCTTTCTTAACAATGTTAAGAGTGCATGTAAGTGCTCACAATGTTCCTCCTGAC
Organism: Helianthus annuus; assembly: GCF_002127325.2. NCBI lineage: Eukaryota > Viridiplantae > Streptophyta > Magnoliopsida > Asterales > Asteraceae > Helianthus > Helianthus annuus. The sequence goes on along the minus strand of NC_035448.2, from coordinate 51,624,054 downwards.
TTTTGGAATAAATGAGTATATCGTCAATGAACACTATTACAAATTTATCCAAGTATGGTTTACAGATCCTATTCATCATGTCCATAAATGCGGCTGGAGCATTTGTTAATCCAAAGGGCATGACTGTAAACTCATAATGACCTTACCTAGTTCTGAAAGCAGTTTTAGGTATGTCCTCCTCTTGCACTTTCAGCTGGTGATATCCTGATCTTAAGTCTATCTTAGAGAAATACCTAGCTCCTTGCAATTGATCAAAAAGATCATCAATCCTAGGTAATGGGTATCGATTCTTAGTTGTAATTTTATTCAATTCCCTATAATCGATACACATTCTCATTGATCCATCTTTCTTTTTCACAAACAACACTGGTGCACCCCAAGGGGATGAACTAGGTTGTATAAATCCTTTGCTTAGTAATTCATCTAACTGCTTTTTCAATTCTAGTATTTCGGTAGGTGCTAATCGATAAGGTGTCTTAGCTATTGGTGTAGTACCTGGAATTAAATGAATTCTAAACTCTACTTCCCTATCAGGTGGTAAACCAGGTAATTCTTCAGGAAAAACATCTGGGTATTCTGAAACTATAGGGATGTCCTGGAGTTCCTTACTTTTAGTGTTGATGATTACAGAAATCATATACACTATTTCTTGTTTCCTTGAATAACTAGCCAATTTCATTACTGAAATGAATTTTAGTGGCTTTCGAGGTCTATCTCCTGTAATTAGAATTACTTCTCCTGTGGGGGTACGGATTTCTACGGAATTCTTATCACACAGAATTCGAGCATGGTTGGTGACTAACCAATCCATTCCTAATACTACATCAAATCCGGCTAAATTCATAGGTAATAGGGTTGCAGAAAACTTATAACCTAACAATTCTATCTCTCCTTCTTGCAAAATCTTGTCTATGTTGACAGAATTTCCATCTGCCGTTTCGACTGTATAAATCTGCCTAAGGTGAGTTAGAGGTAAGTTAAGAGCTTGGCAGAATGCAGTATTAATGAAACTTTGGTTTGCACCAGAGTCAAATAATACTTTTGCATAGACGTTATGTACTAAGAACGTACCCGCTATCACGTCTGGGATGAGTTCGGCTTCTTGAGTGGTCAGCTGGAATGCACGCACATTTTTCTTAGTTGCCCCTTCAGCTTGCTGGCCTTTATTATCTGCGGCTTTAACCAATTTAGGGCATTCTGTTTTGTAATGTCCGGTTTCTCCACAGTTATAGCATACTATGGCTTTCTTTTTGCAGTTATCTTCACTATGTCCTGCTGATTTGCAAAAATTGCAGGTTATATAGCATCTTCCAAAATGCTTTCTCTTGCAATTTCTGCAGAATGGCGGGGTTGAGGATTGCCCTGTTCCTCTTCTTTTAAAGCGGTTATTATTACCCGTACGAAATCCTTGGGTAATCTTCTGAGCCAATTCCTTCTTACGGTCTTCTTCTCTTGTACGAACTAGTTCATCGGTTAAGGTATTAGCTAATTCCACAGCATCGTCAATCGTGCGCGGTCTCGCAGCTTTAACGATGTTACGGATTTCTCCGATTAATCCCCAAATATAACGGGAAATGAGTACCGGTTCTGGTGAAGCCAGGTTAGGTACCACTCTCGCATATTCGAAGAATGTCGAAGTATACCCTCGACAGTCTACTCCTATCATACGATGGCTCAGGAACTTGTTTGCCATTTGTTCCTTCTCGTATTCGGGACAGAATTTTCTTTCGACAAGACTCTTAAATTCTTCTCAATTCATCGCATAGGCCACCCTTCTTCCTTTTGCTTGTAGCACCGTGTTCCACCATTCTAGCGCCCCTTCTTTGAACAAGTTTGACGCATACATCAATTGATCTTCTTCAGTACATTTGCTTATTGCAATGACTGCCTCGGTTTTCTCTAACCAACGCAGTGTTGCAGTTGCCCCTTCGTTACCTGCAAATTCTGCGGGTTTACAGGCAAGAAATTCTTTGTAAGTGCAACCAGGTGTTGCAGCTTTCATTCTCTTAGGGAGTGGGGCCTGTTGCGGATCATGATCGTCATGATTGCCGCCTCCATTTATGCTGTTACTGCCGTTATCTTCCGGAGTACGTTTACTAGGAATTAATTGTGGTTCGGCAGGTTTCTGAACAGCAGCCATAATTTCTGGAATAGCATTGGCTATCCCTTGAGCAATAAAGTGCTCAATATCTTGTCTAGTTATATATTGATCTTCCTGATTTTGCTCGGACTGATTTACTTCATTAATTGGTTCACTATTAGCGTTTTCCATCTATTAATTTGTATTAATAGGATTTATTAGTGTCTAATTATTGATACCAAAATCACAGATAAACACATAGATCAGTATAACATGCAAGCATAGCCAAAATTATCGATGCCTCGACTTCTGTTTTGTTTTATATATTATACCTGCTTCAATACACACTGGTTATCTTACATTTTTTTATTGCCCATTTTAAAAAGTCAGTTTTGCTATATTAGTTATAATACAAACAAACTTCTCCAAACCCATCCTATCTTTTGGTTCACTGGCAGTTTCAGTAACGACGCTCCCTCTCGTTGTACTTCCAAGAGATCTGCTCCCCCATTTCCCGGATCCTATTCCCGGTGCCTATTAGTTCTTCACCAGACTGACGCAGTTCAGCTAAATTTTCATAGCTTATTGGCGGATTAGGGATAGGTTCTGGATCAAACTGTGGGAGAAAACTATAGGGACTATTGACTATATTTTGGAATTGCCAGTCATTGGTCCACCATTCCTCCATTTGGCCTAATGGTCGGGTGTGAACTAGTGGGTCTGGAATAGCTGGTCCTAGGTTTATTGGGAATTGGGCTGCAGCAGGATAAGAAAAGAGATTATCGTTGATAGGCTCTAGTATATCACAATTATCCAGTAGGCGGTCTATTTCGTCCTGGAATGTGATTTCCTCAGGCTGTTTAGAGCTTTCTCCGATTTCTATTCCCTTTTGCTTTAGGTCTATCCCTATTTCTGCTGGTTTGGAACTTTCTCCGGTTTCTATTTCTTTTCCCTTGCTCACACTCACAGGATTTTCTATTTTAGGGAGTCTCCTAGGTTTCCTTCTGCGCACTTTTCGCCACCCTACATATCTTCTCCTCTTTTTAGGTTTTGCTTTTTCCAGCGGTGGAGCTTGGAATTCCAGAGGTTCCTCTATGTCAGCAATGTAACCAGTGAAGTTGTGGGAGACTTCAATTGGCACAGGATAGAGGTTGAGGTTCAGAAATGCCTCGGATAGCTCACTCATGCTGTGTAGCATATATGCAAAATGCACAAAATGTCAAGTTAAAACTTTGGAACAAAGTTTAACAAATAAACATTTTTATTGCACACCAATTTGTACAACATAACAGCAAACAGAACATACTCAGATCTATTTATTTATTTACTGGGAAGTACTTATTTCTAGATTTAGAGTTTAAAGATTTGCATTTTCTGCTACAGTAGCGAGCAGATACAGATTTGCCCATTTTTCTTCTAAGTTATTTTCCCCTGGTGGATTATTACTAATTTCCCGAATTTCCGGGTTAAACCTCACTCTCTTGGTTTGGGGTTTCTTTTTCTCTTGACCCTTCCTAATAATCAAATTCCTTTTTTCCGGTGTAAGTGGGTTTTCATAATTTGCCTTACGGACAAAGATTCCTTCCTCTAACTTGACAGGAGATTTGGAGGAAGAGGTTCCCTGTTCTTTGGGTGTACTATCTATTTACGGTAGATAGCAGAAATCTTATGTTTACCCATACTGTAATGTTAACAATTAGTCAGTTAATAAGCATATATTCACAGAATGACAAATAAAATTTTCTTAATTGTTTTTCAATAGTCTTAAATTAATTAGAACAGTGAGCTTAATCAGTAAGCTTAAAACAGTGGCTCTGATACCACCTTTTCCTGTCACGGCCCGCGACCCGGTTTGACCCGTTTCAGGAGCCGCGAGACAGGAATCCCGTGGTATTTAATTTAAGCGACAGCGGAAGTCTTTTAAAAACAGGATCTTTCAATAATTTAAACTGCTCGTTTTATAACTGAGGGATAAAATCCCATAATTTACAATAATATGATTTCTCCGGGAAATCTTTTATTTTCAAAACATGTTCGTTTATTTATTTACATTGAGCCACTTTTCTAAGCTGGGAGTGCTCCACGGCACTTTTCTTTGCTCATACCAGATCACCTGAAACATGTTTGAAAAAGGTTTTGTCAGCGGGGAAATACTGAGTGAATCATTCATTTTATTAAAACGACACATTAGTTATAATTCACAGTATTAAGAGCGATTACAATGTTTCTGATTATCAAACCAACTACCCACGGTACTTTACCACTCGACCCACTGGCCCACCTGTCCAGTGGTGTCTGTGATTATGGTCATATCACCCATTGGCTGCCCCAATGTTGAAGATTATCAAGTAATGTATACAAAACCCCACATACCGGCTGTAACTTGGTGATTACAAAGACTTAATCACTGTAACTATAACTTTGAAAATAATTTGGAGTTTTGTAAAACAGTTGATAAAAAGAGAATGACTCACATTGCAGATTTACGAGCAGAGTATAAGCTTTACTGATTAGCCTGCTAACCTAATTTAAATAACAATGCACACACAAACGGGATTAGTAACTAATTCAGCAGTTACGTCAATTCACGAGATTAAACCCTCACAACTATTATCAAGTGCGATACTTAATAATCCAATGGATTCACAACGAATGACAGAGCATAGTCCGAATTCAAACAGCACTCAAACATTCAAGTTGAAATCACAATGAATAACAAAGTACAAGCTCAATTTGAGCAGCACTCGGACAATCGTTGGATAGTTATAATCGATCGGATGTTGAATCGTAATAGCGATCGAGTTATTACCCTGATTGCGGCAGCACCTCGTGATCGTGTGTGTGTTTAATTGTAGTGTAACAGCTATAACTCGACGTACAGACGGAATCTGTGCGACGTTTGAACAACAGAAGCTAAGTGCCAATGTTGGCTATTTATAGTGATTTTTGAGACTCGCTTACGGACCGTATGCCTAACCCCCTTACGGTCCGTAAGCTAAGCAGTCTAATTCATAGGCTGCCTAGCTCGGGTATAGCTTAGGTGACTCAAAAATCCAGCCAATCAGAACATAGCTACGTTTTATTTTAGATAATTATCAACTAGGGTTTGCCCCCCTTGAGTTTTAGGGGTCCTGATCCTAATTCCGATTGTTCTGAAAATTTTAGGGCTAGTGCAGAATTAATTGGGTGTCTCAATTAGGGTTTTCTTATTGACTAATTATCGTCCTAATTATTGATTTTAGTGGCAGTTGTTACAGATAACAACGTGGTTAATGGTACGTTCCTTGTGAATGGTATTTATGCATCATGTTTGTTTGATACTGGAGCCGATAACTGCTTTGTGTCATTTGAATTCGAGAAGCTCCTTAGTTGTAAGCGCTCCTATCTATCCTCGTCATTCGAAGTCGAAGTCGCTACGGGGAGAACTATCGCCGTTAACTCTGTACTCCGTGATTGTACTCTCGAGCTCAACAATCACATCTTCCCAATCGACCTTATTCCAATGCAACTCGGAAGCTTTGATGTCATAATAGGCATGGACTTTCTTCGTGAAAACCATGCCGAAGTTGTATGCTTCGAGAAGATGATTCGATTCTCACTCGCGAATGGTGATTTGTTGTGTGTGTACGGTGAAACATTGTCGAAAGGTCTCAAGCTTATGTCGTGTATTCAAGCCAGCAAGTATCTCCGCAAGGAATACCGAGCTTTCTTGGCCAAAATCGTAGTAGCGGAAAAGGGAAAGAAAAAGAAAGTTGAAGTTAAAGATGTTCCAGTGGTTTGTGAATTTCCTCAGGTGTTCCCTGACGATCTTCCCGGACTACCACCAAGTCGTGATATCGACTTCCGCATCGACCTCATTCCTGGAGCTAACCCCGTTGCCAAAGCCCCTTATCGACTCGCTCCATCCGAAATGCGGGAACTCTCGAACCAACTCCAGGAATTACTCGAAAAAGTCTTTATTCGCCCAAGCACCTCTCCTTGGGGCGCGCCAGTCCTTTTCGTCAAAAAGAAGGATGGATCGTTCCGGATGTGCATCGATTATCGGGAATTGAATAAGCTAACCATCAAGAACCGATACCCCTTACCCCGAATTGACGATTTGTTTGATCAGCTACAAGGTGCAGCATGCTTCTCTAAGATCGATCTACGTTCAGGATATCATCAGCTACGGATTCAAGAGGAAGACATTCCTAAAACCGCTTTCCGAACCCGTTATGGCCATTACGAATTTGTAGTTATGCCCTTTGGTCTAACCAATGCACCCGCGGTTTTTATGGACCTGATGAATCGTGTGTGTAAGCCTTATCTTGACCGTTTCGTCATCGTGTTCATCGACGATGTCTTGATTTATTCCAAATCAAAAGCCAAAGCCCTACACGCGCAACATCTACGTTTGGTTCTCGAGTTACTCCAGGGGAACCAACTCTATGCCAAGTTCTCCAAGTGCGAATTCTGGTTGGAGGAGGTTCAATTTCTGGGTCACATAGTGAATAGTCGGGGTATCCATGTCGATCTTGCGAAGATTGAAGCTGTCAAAAGCTGGATTACGCCTAAGAACCCGTCTGAAGTTCATTCTTTTCTCGGACTAGCGGGCTATTATCGACGGTTCATTGAAGGATTCTCCAAAATCGCTGTGCCACTTACTGCTCTTACGCATAAGGACAAGCCTTTTGTGTGGGGAAACACACAAGAGACTACCTTTCAAACTCTCAAACATATGCTGTGCAACGCTCCGATTCTTACGCTGCCCGACGGAAGCGACAACTTCATTGTCTACTGTGAATCTTCTAACCTTGGTCTCGGCTGTGTTCTCATGCAACGAGACAAGGTTATAGCCTACGCATCTCGTCAGCTCAAGATCCACGAGAAGAACTATACAACCCATGACCTCGAGCTAGGCGCGGTTGGCTTTGCATTGAAGATTTGGCGACACTACCTGTATGGCACTAAGTGTACAATCTACACTGATCACATGAGTTTACAACACATCTTTAATCAGAGAGAGCTCAATATGCGTCAACGCCGATGGGTAGAACTTCTCAACGATTACGACTGTGAGATACGTTATCACCCAGGCAAGGCGAACGTGGTTACCGACGCACTCAGCAGAAAGAGTTACGTGCTCAGCACCCGAAACACCCAAGCCCAGCACAATCTCGAAACCCTTATCCACGAAGCTCAACATGCTTGCTTTAACGAGCGTACATTGAAGAAAGAGAGGATCTATCACGATGGAGCTCAGTTAGTAAGCAAATCCGATGGGATATTCTATTATCTGGACCGAATTTTGGTCCCTAAGTGGACCGATTTGCGAAAGATCCTCATGAATGAAGCCCACAAATCCCGGTATTCTATTCATCCCGGTGCAGATAAGATGTACCAGGACCTTCGTTATAAGTACTGGTGGCCGGGTATGAAACGGGATATCGTTCTTTACGTTGGAAGCTGTTTAACTTGCGCAAGAGTCAAGGCTGAACATCAAAGACCTTCTGGCTTACTCGAACAACCGCCGATACCTATATGGAAGTGGGAGAGTATAGCTATGGATTTCATAATGAAACTCCAGCCCACGCCATCAGGTCACGACAGTATTTGGGTCATAGTCGATCGTCTAATGAAATCAGCCCACTTTTTGCCGATACGAGAAGACTACAAGGTGGAACGACTAGCCCAAATCTACACCGACGAGATCATTTGTAATCATGGTATGCCTCGTGACATCATTTCAGACCGTGATGCTCGGTTCACTTCGCGATTGTGGGAAACATTTCAAGCGGCCCTTGGTACGTCGCTTAATCTGAGTACTGCATTCCATCCTCAAACCGACGGACAGACTGAAAGAACGATCCGTACTCTTGAAGACATGCTCCGAGCGTGTGTTATAGATTTTGGTGGTAGTTGGAACAAACATCTGCCATTGGTGGAATTCTCGTACAATAATAGCTATCATGCCAGCATTCAAATGGCACCTTTCGAGGCTTTGTATGGTAGAAGATGTCGATCGCCTATTGTGTGGCACGAGATCGGTCACTCGCAACTAACCGGTCCCGAGATTCTACAAGAAACGACTGACAAAATCCACCAGATTCGAGATAATTTGGTAAAAGCTCGGAACAGACAGAAAAGTTACGCCGATAGAAGACGCAAGCCCCTTGAATTTGAAGTTGGTGACAACGTACTCCTAAAGGTATCACCTTGGAAGGGTGTAGTCCGATTCGGCAAGAAAGGGAAACTAGCGCCTCGATATCGGAAAAGTCGCCTACAGACTCGAGCTACCGGAGGAACTCAGTAATGTCCACCCGACTTTCCATGTCTCTAACCTCCGAAAATGCCTTGCTGATCATGATCTAATCGTACCACTAGACGATCTTCAGATCAACGAAACATTACACTTCGTGGAAAAGCCTGTCGAAATCATGGATCGCCAAACCAAGCAACTCAGGCGCTCTCGCATCTCGATCTTGAAGGTCCGATGGGAAGGCAAACGAGGCGCGGAGTTCACTTGGGAACTCGAAAGCGACATGAAGGCCAAGTACCCGCAGCTGTTTAAATGAATAGACCTGAAGCATCGAATTGGTAAATCACGGCGTTGTGTAGCCTTCGAGCCTAATTTCGGGACGAAATTCCCTAAACATGGGGAGGCTGTAACACCCCGTGTTTTCGAATGTCAAAGTCAAAGTCAAAGTCCAAGTCAACTTTGACTTTGTTTGACTGTAGATAGTCTATGTTAAGTTTTAGTTGTATTATGTGGAGTAAGTGTTGTAATCAGCAAGAATCGAAGTAATCGAATGTTTTTAACGCGAACCGATCTACGATGGTGAATGGTAGGAAGTAACAATTCGATAAAGTTAACTAATCAGTAATCAAACCAATCTAACAATCATCGAACTCGAGACTCGAATTATGCGAATTTTGGTATTGTTATACGTGTGTGTGTGCCTTATGTGTTGCTTGTGCGCGCTTACTTCATGTTTGGTGTGGTACTCAAGCGAATCAATCGAAAACCAAATCGAAACTCGAAAAGCAATCGAACACAATCGAAACCGACATCGAAACGTGACTTATAGAAGATTGTATGTTAGATATATTAGTTGGGACTGAAAGTAATTTGACTAGGAACTCTATCGTATTCGTATCATCGTCCATCGAAATCGAAACGTCAAAAATCGTCGCAAAATACTCAAAGTGTGTCGCGGATCGAACAGGAGGCATCCTGATCGAACAGGCCAGCCGATCGGCTAGCATCTTGCCAGCCGATCGAGCAGCCCACTCGATCGGAGCCCCTGGCCGATCGGCTGCCACTTTCCCCTTTTGGAAGCCTATAAATAGGGCTGTCTTTGTCTTCATTTCCACTTTTGGAAAGTTCTGACCGGCCAGCTCCTATTCTTCACCTTTTCTCAGATTTCTCTCAATCCCGATAAGTTTTCACTCTAACTCTTGTACGTTTTTGATCATTACTTGATTCTACACCTTTCTATCTTTCAAAATTTGGATTCTAACCGTGAAATCACCAAGATCTAAGTGTTCTTGGGTGATGTCATCATGGTGTTCTTGAAGAACATCAAACTTTGGCCTCATCCAACCATGAATAGCTTAGATCTAACCGATTTCCACATAAACAAGTTAAGATCTATCAAAGATCTAAACATCCACAAGTTGTGAAGGATTGAAAGAAGGAATCCCAACTTTCTTTCAACTCTTTTACACTCGATGCCTTCAAACCGATAGAAACGGAGCTTGAACCGGCTAACTAATCATTCTAACAGTTAAAGAGGTTCAATATTCGGATTCTATTTATGAGGTTCACCGACGATGGGTTAAACTCTAAGCCGACGTTCCGAACCGCCCAACGGACGGACTTGGGTGATTCCTGTCCGAGCCGGAGAGACGGGTAAGAACGAAGGTATCATAGTTCAACTCGTTATCAAACTACCTCGATATAATGACAAGTAACCAAACGACCAAGTGTTAGACGAAAGGCCGACCAGGTCAGACTTGCTGGCCGAACGGCTAGGCTGATCGAACAGCCCAGCCGATCGGACACACCAGCCGATCAACCGGGCCAGCCGATCGCCTAGCACATGGCGTCTCACTTTTCCAAACTTTTGAGGTATAGTATTGACGAAGTAGTGTTCGATCGAATATGTCACTCGATTGGTGAACATTACTGTTCAGATCATGAGATACTATGCTTCAACACTTGATCGATTTTACAACTCGTTCGTAGTTTGGAGTGCCACCCGATCGAACATGCTGTCCGATCGAGTGACATTCAGTTGAGGACCAATTCTGAAGTTCCTAGCCGATCGAGTGAGCTAGCCGATCGAACGAACCATTCGATCGACCGACTTGAAAGGTAAGAACACTTCAGTGTTCTCATATACTACAATGAAAACTTCAAAATTTCAAATCCTCAAAGACAAACACACCAGAGGAAGAAACAATCCACTCGAATGGCCCAGCCGATCGAGCCTACCGGCCGATCGAACAAAACTGTCCAACCGGACATACCAGCCGACCGAACAACCCGTTCGATCGAACCTGCCGTTCGATCGACCAGCCCATTCGATCCATCCACACTTGTTTACTTTCCTGCGTTACTTATGGTTATGCTATCGAACTATTCAGGCTAATCTTACTCTCAGCGTTCCCTTCAATCCATAATAAATCACTGTGAGTATACTCGAGCCCTTTTTGCTTTTAGCACTTTTGGGTGTTACATACGTTACCTATCAAACCACAATCAAACACAAACTATTTGAACGCTAACCATTTGCATGTGCTACTTGACTAAATGAATGCTGTTTATTATGTTTACACGTGGAGTGCTATCTACCTGCCTTAGCAACATAGTACTATAGTTTGGACTCATGTAACACCCCGTGTTTTCCAAAAGTCAAAGTCAAAGTCAAGTGTTGACTGTTATTGGAATTAAAGATTAATAAAGATTGATTTCATTTTAGTTTCATTTTGATTTCCGTATTATTTGGAGTAAGTGTTGTATAATCAAACTAATCGGACGATAATCGAACTGTGAATCAACGACCGACTGTGAATGATAGGAAGTAACAACGCAATAAAGCTAGTCAATCAATAATCAAGCTAGTCAAATCAATCATCAAACTCAAGTGTGGGGATTTTAGTACTTTTTATACGTGTGTGTGTGTGCCCTATGTGTTACTTGTGCATGTTTACTTTTGTGTTAAAGTGTGTGGTGAATCAATCAAATCAATCAAGACTCAAAGGTGAATCAAACTCAATCGAAATCGAACCCAAATCGTGGTGTAAGGATGCTTGTATGTTAGATATAGTAGTTGAGACTAAAAGTAATTTGATTAGGAAATTCTATCATTCTCAAATCATCGTTCATCGAACTCGAAATATCAAAAATCGTCGCGAAACACTCAAAAACCAGGCAAGCCGATCGAACAGGGCAACCTGATCGAACAGGCTAGCCGATCGAACAGGCTGTTCGATCGGACAGCTGCTCGATCAGGGATGCTGTTCGATCAGCTGACCCTTTCCTCTTTTGGAAGCCTATAAATAGGGCTGTCCTTGTCAAACTTTCCACTTTTGGAAAAGCTCTGACCGACCAGCCTCTTCTTCTCACTAAATCTCAGATTTCTCTCAAACCGGTAAGTATTTCGCTCTAATCCTTGTACGTTTTTGTTCATTAATCGATTCTCCATCTTTCTATCTTTCAAAACTTGGATTTCATCCATGAAATCACCAAGATCTAGGTGTTCTTGGGTGATGTCATCGTGTGTTCTTCAAGAACACTAAGTTTTGGCATCATTCCACCATGAACAACTTAGATCTAACCGATTTCCACATAAATAACCTAAAATCTTCCAAAGATCTTAACATTTCACGGTGGAAAAGGATTGGAAGACGGGTTTTCATCTACCTTTCAACTCTTTTACACTCAAAAAGGTGAAAACGAGACTTGAACCGATTTACAAATCAATCTAAACAAACACATGGTTCAAGATTCGGGTTCTACCGAGAGATATACCGATTTCGGGTTAAACGTTAAACTTGGGTTCCAAACCGTCTCTGACCGAGTTTGGGTGATTCCTGCTCGAGTCAGTAGACTGAGTAGGGACTTCAGCTTTGTGGTTCAACTCGTAGTCAAAATATCTCTAAAACATCAACAATTAACGGGAATAACCAAGTGTTAAGTGAAAGGTTAACCGAATCGAGAAGCTGGCCGAACGGCTAGGCTGTTCGATCGAACAGCCCAACCGAACGACTATGCCAGCCGATCGACTAGGCTAACCGATCGACTAGCACTTAGTCCCACAAACTCATGAAGTGTAGTATTGACGAGGTACTGTTCGATCGACTACGCCACTCGATTGTAATCATTACTGCTCGAATCATGAGATACTATACTTCAAAACACTTAGACTTTTCGAAACATTGGAATGTCACCCGATCGAGCATGCCAACCGATCGAGTGACATATTTGAAAACAATGAAGTGCTAGCCGATCGGTTGGGCTAACCGATCGAACAGCTGTTCGATCGGCCAACCTGAAAGGTAGTACAAACCATCATACACAAACACATCCTTCACATCAAAGGAAGAAACAATCCACTTGAAGGAACCAGCCGATCGAGCCAGCCGGCCGATCGAATGGATGTTCGAACGGACTTTCAAACCAATCGAACAGCCCACTCGATCGAACTGCTGTCCGATCGAATGGCCTCCTCGATCCAAGTACATTGTTTACGTTTTCCGCGTTACTCATCGTTGTGTTATCGAACTATTCAGGCTAACCTATTCTCAGCGCTCCCTTCAATCCACGATCAACCACTGTGAGTATACTCGATCCCTTTTTGCTTTCAGCACTTTTGGGTGTTACATACGTAATCTATCAAATTCACAACAACACAAACTATTTGAACGCTAACCTACTTGCATGTATTACTTGTCTAAATGATTGCTGTTTATTATGTTTACACGTGGAGTGCTATCTGCCTGCTTTAGCAACGTAGTACTATAGTTTGGACTCAGCACCCGTTCACACGGGGGTTGCTAAGGACAATTACTTGCATGGATTACAGTGGTAATCATGTATCGCGAACTGTCTCGGACAGTCAACTCGAAGTCGTTGGTATCGATGGTCCCATGTTGATAATTTACATGCATCGTTTGCCCTTGTGTACGTGCTTGGTTATGCGTAAACTTTCGAACTCTATATGCTATATCAAACTTGTGTACTCACCTTTACATTATATGTATTGACTTTTATTTTAACGTATGTGACAGGTGTTTAAGCTACTAGCGTGCTAGGGAAGCGAGGCAATAATAAGCTTCTAGGAGCCTGTGACCTTAGGACAGTGTCCATATACCTGCTCCAGGGCCATAATTATCTGTAGATCTTGTACTGGCACCTGTAGTCAGTAAGATCTATAGTTAGCCGTCTAGAAGTCTTGAAACAATATTTAAATTCGGTCTGTAATAATTAAACTTGAGTTGTCGGAACAGTTCCCATATTGTTTGGTTGATTTCTATGATAACTTGTTATTATTTGGGACACGGTATGGGACGTGTTATATAACTGAATTGTATGATAGTTGTTGTGGAAACTTCTGAACAATCTGTTTCGCTCAGTGCCGCGCCCCGATGATTCCGCCATCGGTTGGGGTGTGACAGATTGGTATCAGAGCCATAACTATAGGGAATTAGGTTAGACACGATCTAGTCCGGATCGCTGTCTTAGAGACCTAGACTATAGTTAGGAACCAAGAGACCAAGTTTATGTGCTTATCTTATGTTGTTTCCTTCTATTCTATCATTACATCCGAACTCCGAGCCAAATTTTGTAATTGGACGGGATTAGGAGTGAAACCCGCAAATTCCTGCCTAAATTACAAATCTTTGCCGATTATTTTGTGCGATTTTCTATCAACAAATGGGGGAGAATTATACCAAATTAGGGCTGAAACCCGTAATTTGATGAAAAACTTTCCTCTAAGATTTTCTTAAAACAAGGAAGAAATTGCTGAGCTAGGGGTGAAACCCTAACCTTGGCAGTTATTCCAACTTCATTTTATCTCGCCAAGGCAATTGACGGACTCCAACGACCTGAACTCACGAGTATGGCCTAGAATGCGCATGCATAATGCCCAAGAGTCGAGGCAGAAACATGTCCCCTAGAGTCGAAAGTGACGACAAGTCAACTGTGAATAGTTAAATTGCCATGGTTAGTCAAAGTCTAGTAGCCGCAGGCAATCCATTTTCCGATTTTGAGTGTTGCTTTGTTGATTTTATATGATTTACCTGTTTACGTGTTTTAAGATTTGTTGGTTACTCCATTTGTTATCAATCTGCGTGACCTTTGCTGCTATCCTATCTCGATTCAAATCCCTGTTGATGTGATCTAAACGAAACCAGTGTGCTATGCTACGCTATACGACTAAGATAGACGATACAATGTGGTGCTATCCGATACGCAAAACGAACGGCACTCGACTTGTGGTTATAGGTTTCTGTTTTCTGACTACCTCTGTGATAAAATTGCGTACGTGTTTAGGAAATTAAGTGCTCTATTTGCTTAATTGCTTATGTGCCCTAATTGCTTCTGTGCTTATGTGCCTCTATGATTATGTGCTTATGTGATTATATGTGTTACGTGACGAGAGATGCGACGTGATTCTAAGCTTTAGAGATCTAAGAACGTGTGAGACTCGAATTCGTCGTGTTGAGCCCTATGGCGATGTCTATTGCAGACCATGTCGTCATCTGGACAACCTAGATCACGCTCGCGTCTTACCCGCCAGGAGAAAAGAGATCGACGTCTGGCTGCTATCATCTCTAAGACCGTGGCGAAGGCCGTGAGTGAGGTTTATGAGAACGCCAGCAAATCATCTGAGATGTCACAAGCTGATGCTCCGAAAGAATCCAGCAAGACTGCTTTTAGCTTCAAGCAATTTAAGGCATGTGGGCCAAAAGAGTTCACCGGCGAGGATGGTCCAACGGCTATGTTTCACTGGTTTGACTCGATAGAAGTCACCTTTCGTCAAAGTGGATGCCCAGATAATCTCCGGACTCTCAATGCTACTGGCGTCTTCCAGTCCCGTGCTTTGGACTGGTGGACTGCTGAAAGAAACAAGCGCGGAAACGACGCAGCCTATGCTCTGTCATGGAAGAAGCTGAAGGAAATCATGATCGAAGAATACTGTCCCTCCCATGAGCGTCATAAGTTGGAGGATGAATTCTGGGGTATTAAACAAGACAAGGGTGACAACGCCGGTCTCACTGCTCGCTTCAAGCAGTTAAGCATCATCTGTCCAGACCAGGTCAAGACTCCCGACATGACCATCAAAAAATACATCCGCGCTCTTCCTGACTGTGTAGCGGATTTTGTCCTAGCTTCAAAGCCCGCAACGATTGAGGAGACCTACCTGCTCGCCGCTGAGATTAATGACAAGCGGGTGAAGGCTGGTTTCTGGGATAAGCAAGTCAAGCCCCTGCATCAAGTCACCGCCGCATCAACCGACAACACCACCACTCAAGCCTCCAAGTCTTCGAGAAGAAGAAAGAAGAACAAAAGTTGCGCTGCCGCAACCACTGCTGCTCCACTACAGTCAGTACCGCCACAACAACAACAACCACAGCGCACTGCGCCAGTGATCAATGCGCCGCCGGCTAAGCGTGCGTACACCGGCCCCCACCCACTCTGTGCTACATGTTCTTATCATCACCCGGTGGGTGTGGCTTGCCGTTTCTGTGTCCACTGCAACGTTTACGGGCATTTCACTGCGAATTGCCGCTATGGTCTCCGTCAAACGCAAGCTCAGGCTGCTGTTAACCAAGCCCTGCTACCTGCTCCTCAAGCTCCTCAAGCTCCTCAAGCTGCACAGGCCCCGGCAAACAATGTTCGGACCTGCTTTGCATGTGGTGACCCTAACCACTTCGCAAACCGGTGCCCGAACAGGGTGGTGAAACAAGAAGCTCAACAACCCCAGCAACAACAACAACAGCCTCAACAACAAACTGCTCACGCCAGAACTTTCAACATCAACGCACGACAGGCTCAAGCTGATAACAACGTGGTCAATGGTACGTTCCTTGTGAATGGTATATATGCATCATGTTTGTTTGATACTGGAGCCGATAACTGCTTTGTGTCATTTGAGTTTGAGAAACTTCTTAGACGTAAGCGCTCTTATCTTTCGACACCCTTCGAAGTAGAAGTCGCTACCGGAAGAACCATTGCTGTCAATTCTGTGCTCCGTGATTGTACCCTCAAGCTCAACAAACATGTATTCCCGATTAATCTCATTCCAATGCAGCTCGGAAGTTTCGATGTCATAGTAGGCATGGACTTTCTTCGTGAAAACCATGCTGAAGTTGTGTGTGCCGATAAGATGATTCGTTTTGTGCTAGCTAGTGGTGATATTCTATGTGTTTATGGTGAAACTACTGCAAAAGATCTCAAGCTCATGTCCTGTCTTCAAGCTCGCAAATATCTCCGCAAGGAATATCGAGCCTTCTTGGCCAACATTGTTGTAGCAGAGACGGACAAGAAAAAGAAAGTTGAAGTCAAGGATGTTCCTGTTGTCCGAGAATTTCCTCAGGTGTTCCCTGATGATCTTCCTGGATTGCCTCCAAGTCGTGATATCGACTTTCGAATCGACCTTATTCCAGGAGCCAACCCAGTGGCCAAAGCTCCGTATCGACTCGCTCCATCTGAGATGCGAGAACTCTCAAACCAACTCCAAGAATTACTTGAAAAAGGCTTCATTCGCCCGAGCACTTCTCCATGGGGCGCACCAGTCCTTTTCGTCAAAAAGAAGGACGGGTCGTTCCGAATGTGCATCGATTACCGGGAATTGAACAAGCTGACCATCAAGAACCGATACCCCTTACCAAGAATCGATGATCTGTTTGACCAACTACAAGGTGCTCAGTGCTTCTCCAAGATTGATCTACGTTCAGGCTACCATCAGTTGCGGATTCAAGAGGAAGACATACCCAAAACCGCTTTTCGAACCCGATACGGCCACTACGAATTTGTTGTCATGCCTTTTGGTCTGACCAACGCACCCGCGGTCTTTATGGATCTGATGAATCGCGTGTGTAAACCGTTCTTAGACCGTTTCGTCATTGTATTCATCGACGATGTCCTGATCTATTCCAGATCGAGGGCCGAACATGCGCAGCATTTGCGACTGGTTCTCGAGTTGCTTCAGGGAAACCAACTCTACGCCAAATTCTCCAAGTGTGAGTTCTGGTTGGAGGAGGTTCAATTTCTGGGTCACATTGTGAATAATCGGGGTATACACGTTGATCCTGCAAAGATTGAGGCAGTCAAGGGATGGGTTACGCCAAAGAATCCGTCAGAAGTTCGCTCTTTTCTCGGATTAGCTGGTTACTACCGGCGATTCATCGAAGGATTCTCGAAGATTGCTGTACCGCTTACCTCCCTTACTCATAAAGACAAGCCTTTTGTGTGGGGAACCGCGCAGGAGACTGCTTTCCAAACCCTCAAACACATGCTGTGCCATGCACCAGTTCTTACACTGCCGGACGGAAGCGATGACTTCGTTGTCTATTGTGATGCTTCAAACCTTGGACTTGGCTGTGTTCTCATGCAACGAGACAAGGTTATAGCTTACGCATCTCGACAGCTCAAAATCCACGAGAAGAACTATACAACCCATGACCTTGAGCTAGGCGCAGTTGTCTTTGCCTTAAAGATTTGGCGACACTACCTGTATGGTACGAAGTGTACGATCTTCACCGATCACAAGAGCCTACAACATATCTTTAATCAGAGGGAACTCAATATGCGTCAACGCCGATGGGTAGAACTTCTCAACGATTACGACTGTGAGATCCGTTATCACCCAGGCAAGGCGAATGTAGTTGCAGACGCCCTCAGCAGAAAGAATTACGTGATAGGTGTTCGAAACATCCAGGCTCAGTATAACCTCGAAGCTCTCATACGCGAAGCACAACACGCTTGCTTTAACGAGCGTACGTTGAAGAAAGAACGAATCTATCACGATGGAACTCAGCTCGTGAGCAAAGCCAACGGGATATTCTATTATCTGGACCGAATCTGGGTTCCGAGGAGGACAGATTTGCGAAAGATCATCATGAACGAAGCCCACAAATCCCGATATTCCATTCATCCCGGAGCGGACAAAATGTACCAGGACCTTCGCTACAAGTACTGGTGGCCTGGGATGAAAAGGGATATTGCTCTATATGTTGGTAGCTGTTTAACTTGTGCAAGAGTCAAGGCTGAACACCAAAGACCCTCAGGCTTACTCGAACAACCGCCGATACCCGTATGGAAGTGGGAAAGCATAGCTATGGATTTCATAACTAAGCTTCCGACCACGCCATCAGGTCACGACAGTATTTGGGTTATAGTCGACCGTCTAACCAAATCAGCCCACTTCCTGCCAATACGAGAAGACTATAAGGTGGCCAAGCTAGCCCAAATCTACACCGACGAGATCATTAAGAATCATGGTACGCCTCGAGACATCATTTCTGATCGCGATGCTCGGTTTACATCGAGATTGTGGGAAACTTTTCAAGCAGCTCTTGGTACGACGCTGAATTTGAGTACCGCATTCCACCCGCAAACCGACGGGCAGACTGAAAGAACGATTCGTACTATTGAAGACATGCTCCGTGCGTGTGTTATCGATTTTGGTGGTAGTTGGAGCAAACACCTACCGTTGGTCGAATTTTCGTACAATAATAGCTATCACTCCAGCATCGAAATGGCACCTTTCGAAGCCTTGTATGGTAGGAGATGTCGCTCGCCTATTGTATGGCACGAGGTCGGTCATTCACAATTGACTGGGCCCGAGATTCTGCAAGAAACGACTGACAAGATCCACCAGATAAGGGAAAATTTGGTAAACGCCCGGGACAGACAAAAGATGTACGCCGATAAACGACGCAGGCCCCGCGAATTTGCAGTTGGCGACTACGTGCTCCTAAAGGTATCACCTTGGAAGGGAGTAGTCCGATTCGGCAAAAGAGGGAAACTTGTGCCTCGATTTGTTGGACCTTTTAAGATTCTGGAAAGGATCGGTAAAGTTGCCTACAAACTCGAATTACCGGAGGAACTCAGCAATGTCCACCCGACTTTCCATATTTCAAACCTTCGAAAATGCGTAGCCGACCACGACGCAATAATACCACTCGACGATCTTCAGGTCAATGAGACGCTACACTTCGTGGAAAAGCCTGTCGAAATCATGGACCGACAGACCAAGCAACTCAGACGCTCTCGCATTCCTATTGTAAAAGTACGATGGGAAGGCAAACGAGGCGCGGAGTTCACTTGGGAACTCGAAAGTGACATGAAGGCCAAGTACCCGCAGTTATTCAGATAGATCTGAAGCATCAAATTGGTAAAATCACACGGCGATGTACGGTTCTCGGCCTAATTTCGGGACGAAATTCCCTAAAGGAGGGGAGACTGTAACACCCCGTGTTTTCCAAAAGTCAAAGTCAAAGTCAAGTGTTGACTGTTATTGGAATTAAAGATTAATAAAGATTGATTTCATTTTAGTTTCATTTTGATTTCCGTATTATTTGGAGTAAGTGTTGTATAATCAAACTAATCGGACGATAATCGAACTGTGAATCAACGACCGACTGTGAATGATAGGAAGTAACAACGCAATAAAGCTAGTCAATCAATAATCAAGCTAGTCAAATCAATCATCAAACTCAAGTGTGGGGATTTTAGTACTTTTTATACGTGTGTGTGTGTGCCCTATGTGTTACTTGTGCATGTTTACTTTTGTGTTAAAGTG
Organism: Helianthus annuus; assembly: GCF_002127325.2. Taxonomy (NCBI): domain Eukaryota; kingdom Viridiplantae; phylum Streptophyta; class Magnoliopsida; order Asterales; family Asteraceae; genus Helianthus; species Helianthus annuus. The sequence continues at coordinate 51,604,176 of NC_035448.2, read as the reverse complement.
TGTGGTGAATCAATCAAATCAATCAAGACTCAAAGGTGAATCAAACTCAATCGAAATCGAACCCAAATCGTGGTGTAAGGATGCTTGTATGTTAGATATAGTAGTTGAGACTAAAAGTAATTTGATTAGGAAATTCTATCATTCTCAAATCATCGTTCATCGAACTCGAAATATCAAAAATCGTCGCGAAACACTCAAAAACCAGGCAAGCCGATCGAACAGGGCAACCTGATCGAACAGGCTAGCCGATCGAACAGGCTGTTCGATCGGACAGCTGCTCGATCAGGGATGCTGTTCGATCAGCTGACCCTTTCCTCTTTTGGAAGCCTATAAATAGGGCTGTCCTTGTCAAACTTTCCACTTTTGGAAAAGCTCTGACCGACCAGCCTCTTCTTCTCACTAAATCTCAGATTTCTCTCAAACCGGTAAGTATTTCGCTCTAATCCTTGTACGTTTTTGTTCATTAATCGATTCTCCATCTTTCTATCTTTCAAAACTTGGATTTCATCCATGAAATCACCAAGATCTAGGTGTTCTTGGGTGATGTCATCGTGTGTTCTTCAAGAACACTAAGTTTTGGCATCATTCCACCATGAACAACTTAGATCTAACCGATTTCCACATAAATAACCTAAAATCTTCCAAAGATCTTAACATTTCACGGTGGAAAAGGATTGGAAGACGGGTTTTCATCTACCTTTCAACTCTTTTACACTCAAAAAGGTGAAAACGAGACTTGAACCGATTTACAAATCAATCTAAACAAACACATGGTTCAAGATTCGGGTTCTACCGAGAGATATACCGATTTCGGGTTAAACGTTAAACTTGGGTTCCAAACCGTCTCTGACCGAGTTTGGGTGATTCCTGCTCGAGTCAGTAGACTGAGTAGGGACTTCAGCTTTGTGGTTCAACTCGTAGTCAAAATATCTCTAAAACATCAACAATTAACGGGAATAACCAAGCGTTAAGTGAAAGGTTAACCGAATCGAGAAGCTGGCCGAACGGCTAGGCTGTTCGATCGAACAGCCCAACCGAACGACTATGCCAGCCGATCGACTAGGCTAACCGATCGACTAGCACTTAGTCCCACAAACTCATGAAGTGTAGTATTGACGAGGTACTGTTCGATCGACTACGCCACTCGATTGTAATCATTACTGCTCGAATCATGAGATACTATACTTCAAAACACTTAGACTTTTCGAAACATTGGAATGTCACCCGATCGAGCATGCCAACCGATCGAGTGACATATTTGAAAACAATGAAGTGCTAGCCGATCGGTTGGGCTAATCGATCGAACAGCTGTTCGATCGGCCAACCTGAAAGGTAGTACAAACCATCATACACAAACACATCCTTCACATCAAAGGAAGAAACAATCCACTTGAAGGAACCAGCCGATCGAGCCAGCCGGCCGATCGAATGGATGTTCGAACGGACTTTCAAACCAATCGAACAGCCCACTCGATCGAACTGCTGTCCGATCGAATGGCCTCCTCGATCCAAGTACATTGTTTACGTTTTCCGCGTTACTCATCGTTGTGTTATCGAACTATTCAGGCTAACCTATTCTCAGCGCTCCCTTCAATCCACGATCAACCACTGTGAGTATACTCGATCCCTTTTTGCTTTCAGCACTTTTGGGTGTTACATACGTAATCTATCAAATTCACAACAACACAAACTATTTGAACGCTAACCTACTTGCATGTATTACTTGTCTAAATGATTGCTGTTTATTATGTTTACACGTGGAGTGCTATCTGCCTGCTTTAGCAACGTAGTACTATAGTTTGGACTCAGCACCCGTTCACACGGGGGTTGCTAAGGACAATTACTTGCATGGATTACAGTGGTAATCATGTATCGCGAACTGTCTCGGACAGTCAACTCGAAGTCGTTGGTATCGATGGTCCCATGTTGATAATTTACATGCATCGTTTGCCCTTGTGTACGTGCTTGGTTATGCGTAAACTTTCGAACTCTATATGCTATATCAAACTTGTGTACTCACCTTTACATTATATGTATTGACTTTTATTTTAACGTATGTGACAGGTGTTTAAGCTACTAGCGTGCTAGGGAAGCGAGGCAATAATAAGCTTCTAGGAGCCTGTGACCTTAGGACAGTGTCCATATACCTGCTCCAGGGCCATAATTATCTGTAGATCTTGTACTGGCACCTGTAGTCAGTAAGATCTATAGTTAGCCGTCTAGAAGTCTTGAAACAATATTTAAATTCGGTCTGTAATAATTAAACTTGAGTTGTCGGAACAGTTCCCATATTGTTTGGTTGATTTCTATGATAACTTGTTATTATTTGGGACACGGTATGGGACGTGTTATATAACTGAATTGTATGATAGTTGTTGTGGAAACTTCTGAACAATCTGTTTCGCTCAGTGCCGCGCCCCGATGATTCCGCCATCGGTTGGGGTGTGACAACTCAGCACCCGTTCATACGGGGGTTGTTAAGGACAATTACTTGCATGGATTACGGTGGTAATCATGTATTGCGAACCATCTCGGACGGTCAACCCGCAGTCGTTGGTATCGATGGTCCCATGTCGATAATTAACATGCATCGTTTTCCTCTGTGTACGTGCCTGGTTATGCGTAAACTATTCGAACTCTATATGCTATTATCAAACTTGTGTGCTCACCTTTACATTATATGTATTGACTTTATTTTAACGTTTGTGACAGGTGCTTAAGTTGCTAGGATGCTTAGGCGCGTGGTGATGAAATCGAGGCTAGGGAGTCTAGAAATAATAAACGATTGTCTGTAATAATAATTGAATCTGAGTTGTCGGAACGGAATTATTTGCCTGGTTGCTTTCTATGATAACTTGTTTATTTATTTGGGACACGGTATGGGACGTGTCATTTAAACTGAATTTATATAATAGTTGTTGTGGAAACTTTTGGACAATCTGTTTCGCTCAGTGCCGTGCCCCGATGATTCCGCCATCGGTTGGGGTGTGACAGTTGTAGCTGGTAGCTAGTAGCTGTAGCTTGTTAGATATATTTGGTGTTTGGTAGAGTAGCTGGAGCTTTTAATAAAATGTATAAAATGACCAAAATAGACATAACTAAAAATTTAGAAAGTTGGTGCATTAAAAATTTCCTTAGTTTTAGAGGTTAAATTAGTCAATTTTTCCCTAAAAGATTGTAGCTTCTTCTAAACGCCACTACTAGTAGCTTTCAACCAAAAGCTTAAAGCTCCTAACCTAAAAGCTTAAAGCTCCTTCAACCAAACAAGACTTTTTATTGAGTAGGAGCTTTTTCTTAAAAGCTTAAAGCTAGAAGCTCCTTAAAGCTCCTAACAGCTCCATGCCAATCATACCCTATGTCTTTCAGAGGTTGATATACTGGTAGGGTTCAATAATTGTATGTCTATAATTGTATGTTATGTTAGTGTTATTTACTTTTGCATGTGTACATATTGAATGTAGTAAATGATTATGAGTACCTTTGTCTTACCTTTGTCTTCTCTCTGCATTCCTTTTAAAAGATACATTTAACGCAACCCAAGTACAACTAATGAGTTCTAGATCAACCAGGAGGTAACCTAAACCATTCAATGTGTCATGAGTTGGAGACTTACTTGGTGTAATTTGCATGCAATTAGTTTAAGTGGGCTAGAGGTTTTACCATAGTTAGCCTTCAGGTGGTGGGTTTCCCCTAAAATGGTGGATGAGCCTCGTCACCAGCGTTGTCTGTGTACGTAGTGCGTGGGTGGCCTTTCGCTAATGACTTTCCCTTCGTTGGTCGTTAAAAAAAAACCGTAACTGATCACGTACATGGGTGCATGGTACAGGTAGCTTGACTAGTTAGATATCATTAATACTTGCGTACTCATAAGCCTATGACAACACATTTAACACTTTCATGATACTCTCGCGTGATTTTGTTTGGGTCATGGCGGCTCATTTTCTTTTGAAAAAGGCAGTATATTAAAAAACTTGGCAAAGGAATTTTGTTCCATTGCAAAATTGCTACCCAAACATTAATTGTGAGCAAGCTCACACGAGATAAGTAGGTGATCCACCGACTCTACTGACCCATTACACATATGTATCGGAACATGCCTTATGGTGGCTCATATGTATGGAAGTAGAGGGTATGGTATAAAGAAAATCCCGTGATATATTTGGTATTATGCATCTATAAAAGTATGTGTTGAATAAGTTTTATCTGCGTAACTAATATTCATCTTATAACTAATATTCCTTGGGCCAGAGTAGGAGAAAATCATAGACTCAGACCGGATCTCAAAACAATAAATATGTTAATATAAGAAATTCATACAATCTCAAAAACATAAAAAATAATAAAAATAAAACTCTATAAAGGCACATGCGGTGATGGATATAAGGCCATAAAAGGGACGACAAGAGGCATAAAAGCAAGGTTATGGTGAAGCTATGATTGAGGTGTAAGAGCTACGATTGTGGCGGCACAAATGCGGTGTGAAAATATTAGTAAATCTTAATCTATATGTGTCTACAATATGTCCCCACCGGGACACGACCAGAGGGATAATGAAATAAATGACTTCCTCATCATGTAAGGGAAAAGATGCCGAAAACAAATTAAGATATGAGGACAATAATGACGGAGAGAGGTGTAAAAGAAGAGAGTAAAAGAAGAAAAAAAAAAAAACATAATGGGTTGATAGTATATAATATAATGAAAACCTCGTAAAGTATTATGTATTACTGATAAATACAATAAAAATATCGACATCACTTTTGTCATATTTACAGATCACACACAACGGAAAAACTTTCCAAAACCTTACTTACTTTAAATCATTACTACGTTATAACCCCGTGTATTACACGGGTCGAATAAATGAATTTTATATACTAAATAATAAAACAATATATCTTTAAAAACTTCTTTTATTGCACGGGTTGAATAAATATAATTTTATATATTAAATAATAAACAGTTATATCTATAAGAACCATATTGTATGGGTTGAATAAATATAGTTTTATATACCAAATAAAAAAGTTATATCTTTAAAACCACTTGTATTACACGAGTTGAATAAATGTAATATTGTTTACCAAATAATAAAATAATACATCTTTAAGAAACCTCATTTATTACACGGATTGAATAAATGTAATTTTATAAACCAAATAATAAAAAAGTTACATCTTTAAAAATATGTGTATTACACGGGTTGAATAAATGTAATTTCCTATACTAAATAATAAGTAGTAGGATGGTATTCAAAATTTAAAATAGAAGAATGGTATTCAAAAATTTAAAGTAGGATGAAATTTAATATTAGTTCATTATTCATTTATTTATTTAATTAATATAAGATAAGTTTGGAAGTGAGGCGAGAAAATCATAAAATAAATGCTTATAATGAATGACAGGTGTCACACATTAATGTTTAATTATATAGTATAGTATAAATATATATTTATATTGATATAAATAGATTATTATATTGTAGTAAAATTTGTTAACAAAGTCTCAATAAATTTAACCCTTTATTTATAACTTGTAAATGTAACGAAGTCTCAATAAATTTAACCATTTATTTAAAACTTGTAAATGTAGAAATGATAAATAATATTAGTTAATTTTATCGTAAAATCTATTTGATACCAAACTAAACAAAACGTTCAAATATATAGTTAATATCAAGAGTAAATTACGATTTTGGCCCCTGTGGTGATATCACTTTTACCCTTTTAGCCAAAAAACGAATCTTTTAACATCCGAGCTCCCAACGTCTTTTTTCTAACCCTTTTGGCCCCTAACACTAACCCGATCCATTTACTTTTAGGGGCCAAAAGGGTTAGAAAAAAATGACGTTGGGGTCCAAAACGGTTAGGAAAAAAGACGCCGAGGGCTCAAATGTTAAAAAATTCATTTTTGGGCTAAAAGGGTAAAAGTGATAACCACGGGGGCCAAAATCGTAATTTACTTTAATATCAAATTAGTTAACTAAGTTTGAATTTAGTGTTAGGGGCCAAAACGGTTAGGAAAAAAGACGTTGGGGGCTCAGATGTTAAAAAATTCATTTTTGGGCTAAAAGGGTAAAAGTGATAACCACAGGGGCCAAAATCGTAATTTACTTTAATATCAAATTAGTTAACTAAGTTTGAATTTGAAGTAAATAGATAAATATAAAAGTAATAATTAAACTAAATAATATTTAGTAGGAGGATTATCTATAACTAATTAGAAGAGATTAAACTAAAATTATAATTATCCATAAGACATGGCCTAATATGATGACAAGTGTCCTTAAAGTGGTTTCTTTTATTATATAGTATAGATATAGATTATTTAAAAAAATTAATCAAAATACAACTTTAACAAAAGTTCAATTTTTGGATGTTCTACCATGTCATATAGACCGAGATGGCACATAACCAAACATTTATACTCATCCTGAAACACGTAATAAAATGAGTCAACTTAGATTGGTGAGTTTATAATAAAACTTTGAAGATGCTTATATTAATAGTTAACACCAACCTCCCTCTGCAGTCTTCCCAATCCCAATTAGGGGCGTAGCTTTCAAGGGGTTGCGGCACCTGACCCTCCAAACGTTTTGCTCAGCAATATTATGTATGTACGTGAAGGAACACCAAACTAATCTGGTGATTAGTTTTTGGTATGTGCCTCGACAAATAAGGTTAATATTCTTTATCTTCTCCAAGCTGTGGTAATGATGATCCTGCAAAACACTAAACACCTCGTTAAGCTCGTTACGGGGAGGGGAATAGGGGGGGTGGGTGCTCCTTGTAACCACTCTCCGGCGTGAGAATAAGTATATGTTTTGAGAAAATAAGTGTGTGATCAAGAGTGAGAAAGCAAGGAAGCAGAATGCTTAAACCTGGAGGTGAAGACTCCTATTTATAGCCGGAGTGGTGTGGAAGAAGATGGGCTGATGGGCCTTGGGCCTGGAGTCGGCAACAAGGAATATCCATTTTATCCCATCTGCCACGACCTATAGTGCTTCTGGGTGAGGAGGGAGTTGGCGCACGTTGAATGGATCCATGTGTCCTGACCGTTGTCCTTGTTGTCTCCTCTGTCATCAGCGGCTAAGTGGAGATCGTGGAGAAGATGTCGGCTCACGTTGATTTGTGTACCCTCTTGTCTCCTGTACGATTGTTGATCGTGGAGCACGATCAGGTATAGCCTGTTGGACGCTCATTGGTCCACTGCTCTGCCACTTGTACCTTTGGTACTTTTCTCTGAATCACTTGCGCTCTTGCCCTCCGCGTCGCAACCAGAGATGTGTTGTGTAGCCGGCGCAATGTTTATGAAGCAAGAGTTTTCATCTGAGAAGCTATGTGTGAAATCTGGTCTTGTGTTGGCCATGACCTTGCGCACGGCCAAGGTTAAACCTTAGATGGCCACGCAAGGTCGGAAAAGCTACAAGATTATATAAGTAGGAGTATGGTCCCGCGCACGACCTGATTGGTCGGCATATATTTTTGGGACCAAACCCCTTCAAGTCCCCAGTCCAGTGCTGCTTCCATGCGCGAGGCAAGTGGTTGGAGCTCTAGACTAGAAAAAGGATGAAGTTAAGCTTGGTCTTGTCTGGGTCTTTTGAAAGCATCTTCTAAGCTATGGGAGTTGGCGCGTGTGTAATGTGTCACAATTCATGCGGCGCAGCGAACTGCCTGGCGCGCATGTGATATGCAGCAATTACTACGGCGCAACTGCCAGGCTTGCTGTTGAAGTGTCATGCTACATTGCCCCGAACAATCCTTGGTGATTGTCTTGCTTGAAATAAAAGTTGGCGCGTTTGTGTATGAATGCTTATTCACACGGCGCAACTTCTTAGCTTGTTGCTAACGTAATATGTTTTTGCGCGAGAAATTTCTTGAAATTTGAAATCTGACAGGTTGGAGCAAGTTGTTGGTGACGGTGATGTTTGAGTTGACCGCTGACACAGTGGCGATCATGATGTCACTGCGTCAGTCGCGCCTTTTCGTCTGGTGTCAGGCGAGTGAGACCCACGCACGTGTGGTAACCGTCACTCCGTATTTCCCGCCTTACGTGTCGACTTCTGGTTGGACACGCGCGCAGCTTATCCGGCACGATTACCCATCGCATTAAATGCGATGGGTATAAATAGTCGAAGAGGGGAGGATAAAGATCACTGTTTCTTCGAATTCTCTCTCTCTCTCTCTCTCTCTCTCTGATTATCCTTTGAAGATTTCCCCATTTTCAAATTTTTTTTTCCAGATCTTCAAGTTTTTTCCGGTAATCTGCAACCTGTTCTTGAGGGTTCTTGCAGATTTTTCTTGAATCTTCATCGAGTTCTTAGTATCTTCGAGTATTCAAACTCTCATATTACAATGACAGCCGACGACGTGACGGTGGTGGAAGAAGCCGGTGGCCCCTTGCCACCATTAAAATGGGATCAAGGTCTGTTCAAACAGGTCTTTAGAGGTCAACAGTTTGCACCGGAGTGGGATGCAAGATACCCATCTCAAGGACAAAATGCTGCTGATGCTCCATCGGGATTCATCACTTTGTATGCCGACTTTTTCGGTGAAGGTAACTTCCGGCTACCGGCGACCCACTTCTTGGTACGAATCTGGCACTTCGAGTTTGTATGTCGATCAAAGGGTGATGAGCCAACTGTCGACAAATTTAGGGTGTTTTACCAGTTGCAGAGCAACTTAGGTTTTTTCTCATTTGCCCTTCGCGCCATGAAGAAGATTTTAATTACACCCCCCCTAGAGCTTCCGTGGCTAGAAGATGAAATTTTTCTTCATCCATGAGGAGGTCATCCCCATTGATATGGAATTTCTTCAATCCGCACCGATCCCTAAGGAGGATATCAAGGTCCTGCGAGAGGTGCTTTATATGAGAAGTTATTGGCGCTACCGAACAGAGTGTTTGGGGTGCAAGTACTGGTCGTGGCCGGAATGAGCGACAAGTGGCAGGAACGTAACGAGGATGTGCATGTTCTGCTGATCAATGGAGAAGGTAAATCTCCTTATTTTGTTATTCCTTTTGTAAGAAAACTACTTATTTTGTTATTAACTCCTTGCCTCTAAATGCTGAGGTTGCGCTTTATCAAAGTGCTTTTCCTGCTTTTTCTGGTACAATGGGCGTGAGGCCCATGCGCGGCGGCGAGGAGTACTGGTTTGAGCAGATCAAGACAAATTTCATGTATGCCAGGGTTGAGCTGTTTGCTGCTCCTCCTACTGCAACCGAAGGTGCGCGCATTACAAAACCTAGGCCATGTAGGGCCATAACTCCTGTTGGGAAAGAGATTGTCTGTCTTTCCAGCGAGGAGTTTGTAGCTTAGTCGGAACATGAGTTAAAATCATCAGTTGATGTGTTTGCAGGTATGTTGCACGATCTAGGGGTTGAGCATGAAGATAAGAGGCCAAAAAGGCCTGCTAAGAAGAAGGTTACTGTCGTAGAAGGGGCGGCAAGTAAGAAGGTTGAGACTGCCAGCGCAACGTCTGATGCTGCGTCTAAGAAAGGTACTACCCACTTCCGACAGAGTAATCTTGAAGTCTTTGTTATTATAGCTGATAGGGCTGGCAAATCGTGTCTTATCGGGTTTAACAGGTCTCTGACGACACGAATGACACAAGTATTAAACATGAATACAACTTCTTTACTACTTTATATCTCATGTCTATAACACAGTTGTATATTTTATGTACCAAGGAGAAGAAATGATGGATCTTAGCCTCCTAATTCTATTTATTTTAAAAAAAAGTAAAAAACCAAGTAGTGTACTTTTTCAGTGAAAAGGTTTAATCGTATCTTATACAGGTACCTATTTCCAGCCCTAGTAGCTGATTCCTTAGAGGAACTGTATGATATAGGTGGGAAGCCTCAGGGCAGCGTAGCGGCTGCCGCAAGAAGTTCAGGAAGCGCGGGCCCCAAGAGCCTTGATTCTGGCGCGACCCCACCTCTGTTCATGTCGAAGAGACCAAAGCAGAGCCTCAAGCTGAGAAGCTAATCAGGAAGAATGCTTCAAAAAGATCTCGTGCGAAGGCAGAGACCGAGACTACTCCCCTGGCTAAAAAGGTTGCCACTGGCCTATTGGGAAGAAAGAGAGCTTAAGGAGTCATTATTCCGAAGTCTCACCGGGTAAGTGTTTTCACATTTGTATTTCCTTCTCTTTCTCCCTTAGTTATTTTTTAACATTTTTTTTCTCCATTTCAGAGGTGGTTGTGAAGAAATTGGAAGTGATTGCCAAGCAACCATCTACGCGGCCAAAGATCACCGTCATTCCCCCAAAGACCGCTGCTAAAGTGAAGGCTGGGGAGGTAGAAAAGGCTGTTGAAAAGGGAGTTTGTGCTGCTAAGGCTGGGAAGGATCCCATTGATATTACCCCGGAGGTCACGAAGGCTCCAGAGGTTGTGAAGGCTGCAGGGGGTGAGCGGCCTATAATTGAGTGAATCGATCCTGAAGTGTGGGTTGAAGAACCCACCGCGCAGCATACTGCCCCCATCCAGGTAGAAACGATCAAATCTACTACAAGGGAGTCTGTTGGGGGTATTCATGCAGAAGGTCAAGTGAAGGATGCGACCGCTGGGGGTGGGGGCGCGGGTGGATCGGCTGTGGGGGCCCGAAAAGATACGTCAAGAAAGACTAAACCATGGAGTTCGTCGCTGATCCCTGCTGAAGATACGTTGGGCGACATATATTACTAAATGTACAATGAGAGTCGCGCAAACGAACTCCACGCCCCTTTGTGGAATTTAAAGCAAAGTGATACTTTTTCTGAGTTCGGAGCGTGTAGGGAGTGGATGATGGGGGCATTCCTCCCAGGTAAAGTGCGCCACCAGAAAGACCGTGGGCATGATCATTTATATTGATCATATATTTATGCCCAGGCCAATGCTACTTCTACTAGTCATCAAATTGCTTGTGAGTAGCGCACGATGTATCTTGAGCGCTCTGGCTGGGAAAAGCATTTCCTGTTCAAGCCAAATTGTTTGAACAAGCGCGGACTAAATTCCAAGAAGAAAGAGCTGCTTTTGATAAGGAGAGGAAATCGGAGGAATGGGGCCTCCAAGGCTTAAAAAAGAAACTCCAGGCTAGCGAGGATACCCTTGCTGAAGAACGTCATAAATGGCGTGCGACCTGTGAGAATGATAATAAAAAGATGTATGCCGCGCGCACCAAGATTACAAATCTTGAAGCGCGTGTGGAAGAGTTGAAGAAGTTTGAGGCCGGTTATAAGGAGAAGTATGAAGAAGCCAAATCATGGAGAGAGCGCATTGAGGTCCTTCAGGCTAGCCTCATTTCTGTTTTTGTAAATAAGTAAGTTGAAGAAAATATCTAACTTATTTATGTTTTCTACGAAGGGATTGCAGGTTGACTTGTCTGCCCAGATCATCAGCAAGGATAGGGATCTGGCTGGTAAGGATACTGAAATTGTTGAGCTTAAGCGCCGCCTGCGCAAGGCACAGGAGGTTTTGGAAGCGGAGCAACAGAAGAATGAGTCCCTGGAGATTGACCTTACAGCAGAGAAAGTTAAAGTTGACACCGCAGAAGAGGCGCACAAGATTAGCCTAGCGGCCTTGAACGTGGCACAAGAAAACTATGCTGAGGTGCAATCAACAGTGGAGCCTCTGATCTCTGATTTGGGATGAATGCAGCATCATGGAGTTGCGCATGTAAGTGTTTTTTTCTTTTTCCCTTGTCTGGATTTCTTGAACTTTTCCTTCATGTTTTTCCACTTCTTGCACAGATTGCCAATTCCATTCTGAATGCTACGGGGCTGGACAAGGCTGTAGCCGCGCTCACGATGGCTGCACGAGCGGCTGGCCATCGAGCAGGTTATGTGGAATGTGCCACATTGAAGAGGCACTCCAACACAACTTTGGCACCTGTCATTGTTCTGTTAATGACCAGGTAGAGGAAGGATTGCTCAAGGCTGTAGAGAATTATGATAACCTTTCCTTGCCTATCATGGACTTGGTTACTAAGGCATTGAAACATGATGATTATGTTTCACGCTTAAGGTTTATTTTGGAGCCTCCAGAAACAGTCCAATTGACAGATGATGAAGATGAAGCTGATGACGACGGTGCTGAATGAACTTGAAGATAGTTTGATGGTTTTTGATAGTTAGGCCGTGATACCTTGTAACTTTTTATGTTTGTTTGGTTGTAACCACCGTGCGTTTGCGCTTTATGAATGAAATTAAGTTAACCCTTTACTCTTTGTCAAGGTTACAATTATCGCATTGTTGTTAGGAGCTTTGTTAAAGTTAGCACGAAGGAATGTAAATGTGGCCCGTGTTGAGCATTGTGGCCCGGTTTCGTGCTCCGATCACGGGAACCTTGGAGGCTTAGCTCATGAGCTCGTAATTTACTGAAGTGTTTTCGCTCTAATCAAAAGTTTAACATGCATTTGTAACTTGAAATAAACATAAAAGATAACCAGGAAATAAGATGTAAACAACTCTTTGCATTAATGATTCATAAGGCGCATTGCCACAGTTTACATGAAAGGTTGTGTTACATATAGGATTTGCGCAGCTGTTGCGCATTACAAGTTCGCAGGATAATATGACTGTCCAAGGTGCGCAACTTGTATGCACCTTTGCCCAACACTTCATGGACGAGGTAAGGACCCTCCCACTTAGGTGCTAGTTTTCCAGGGTGCTCGGCATTGAAGGCCTCATTATCCCGGAACACATATTCACCTGGGTTGTACGTACAGATGCGCACCCGCGCATTGTAGTACTTCTCCAGTTGTGACTTGTACTTGGCCTCTTTAATAGCTGCGTACTCGCGCTGTTCTTCGAGTAGGTCCAAGTCAAGTCAGCACTCCGCCTCATTCTTAATTGCGTTAACAACCGTTAAGCGCAGAGAAAGGAGGCCAATTTCAGCCGGGGATGACTGCCTCCGAGCCGTAGACCAAGCTGAAGGGAGTCTCTTCGTTGCTTGTTTTGGGCATGGTGCATGAGCCCATAATATACTTGGGAGCTCATCGACACACCCTCTTCTTTTAGTGCCCAGCCGGGCCTTGATCCCTTCCACGATTCTCTTGTTTACACTTTCAACCCGGCCATTGCCTTGAGGATGTACAACGGAGGAGAAAGTGTGTTCTATGTTTAGCTCTTGCATCCAGTTATGGAGATCTTCCAAGGAAAAGTTTGTGCCGTTGTAAGTTACGATCTTGAGTGGTAGGCCAAAGCGGCAGATGATGTGTGTCACACACCAAAATATTAGAGCTGGCGTGACTGGACTGGTATCTTCATTGCACAGCGGAAGCAGTTAATGCTAAGACTTCTAGAAAGCGAACGCCCGCCAAGTACTCAAATCCTCATGGTTCTCCTATTCCAAATGTGCCACAGTTTGAAAAAGTAACCTGAGAAAGAACATGCAAAAAATCAACATAAAGTTGAGCGAGTTCATAGTTTGTTTGTAAAAGATTTAAAATAAATCATTTTTGAATAACCGGTTTTTAAAATATGGTTTGAGAAAACCAAATAAAAATCACTTTCTTTGGCATGTTGTATGAAAACTTTGTATTTGTGAAACTTTGTTCGTGTAAAGCGTTAAGTTTATAAAACTCTGCATTTGTAAACTTTGAGTTTGTAAAATTTTGTGTAACCGTCAATGCCCACACCTGACAATGAAAACATGCATGCATGAACCTATGAGTTTGTATTTGTATAAAACATGGTATGTAAATGTAGGTTATAAACTGTAAAATGTAGGTTTTTGAGTTGTAAATGTAAGGAAATCAAATCGCTAATGTTTTGCAAGGACATTAACGTATGTGATGACATAGAAAGCATCCAAACCTAGGCGACTTTTAACATCGTTTACCCTACGAATGTGACCCAAAGAACTCCATGGCTATGTGTTGCCAAGAGAGAGTGAGGCTGCCCGGACCTGTTAGATTTAACCCTTGCTCTTTCGGTCTAAATTAGATTAATGGTGCTTACGTATACCCTATTCGTGATGTGATCTCTGTATCATTCCTTTATTTTAACATACCGTTTGTATGTGTATTTTCACCCAAGTTTAAAAAAACTAGTAAACGTTTGTATGCACGTTTTGAAAATACATTTGTTTGAAAAAAAAACCGGTATTTTAGTATAAAGCGTTCGTAAACCATTTGAGTTTACTAAAAATCACAAATTATTTTTGTGAGTTAAAACCTTTTTGTATCGTGGTGTAGAAATATGAATTTGTTGTTCATCGAAAACATTTAATGTTTTTTTTGCAAAATGTGCAAAAGTGCATTCCATAGTGTCGTTTCCAAGATGTGACTCGCTAGCATGCATTCTATAATATCCCTAACACGGAATATCTTATAAGTTTCTAAATAAATGTGGTAACTAAACTACGTGTCACCAAGCTCTACCGAATCGTTGACCGAACGATTGGACGGTAAGTTGTTAACTTAATGAAAACGATTAAGTTATACTCGTTTAGTTTGTTTATTGTCGGTAATAACTAATGAATCTTGAAAAGACTTAGTTTTCGAGAGATTTAAACAATACAAATATTTATATAAAAATATCGATATAATCGTGTTAGTCGTTCCGAGAAGTCTTAAGTGTATATAAAGAATATTTATATGAAAATAATATATAACAAAATCGTATTATGTATCGCGTCTCATGTGAAAAGTATCGAAATATGTGTATATGCCATTTAGGCGTTTGAAATAAATATAAAAAGTTATTTTTATTTTATAAAAGGTTCGTCGTGTTGTTTGATCTTCGAAATAAATATATAAACTATATTTATTTTTGTATAAAGAAGTCGTGTTGTTTGATATTTTGAGATTATTACATTAAATATTTGTATTTGTATAAACGAATCCGGGTTATCGGCGTTTAAAACATTATAAATAATTATATTGGTTTTATAAAGAATTGTCGAATTTTCGAAGTTTAAAATAACTATATTCGTTGTTGTAAATATTTTCCGTATCGTTGTTTTCGTAAGTTGTAAAGTGTTGTCGTAAATAATATACATTTATATCTTGTTTTACAAAAGTCGTTTGAATCTGTTAGTTGTGGTTTTACAATAAAACACGTTTTGTTTTCGGATTTTATCGAAAAACGGGCAGAGTTTCCTCTATTTTTGGACGCCCCTGACAACAGTTGTCGTTATTTTTCAAAATTCAATCAATATATATATATATATATATATATATATATAATTTTGTCAAATATATCAAAACATAAACTATAAGCAAATTGGGTTGAGCTCATTTGCATGTACGATTAAAACTATAAAAATAACAAAATTAATCTTGTCGTTAAACCTTTTACCATCTCTCGTGTCGAAGCGCCGAATGTAACGCCTCGCTTTTCATAGCTTTCCATTTTTATAAAGATCGTATCGTAATTCTATTTTCGGAAAGTTGTTTCTCTTGTAATCATATCCTATTTCGAATCATTTTAAATCCGAGACTTTGATCGTAATAAAATTGATCTTCTATATGAAATATACATTGTTTATACATGTTGATACCTTGATACATACATTCATTTGATACATGATTCATGATTCTCATAAACGTAATTTTAACTTGCAAACAACGATCGTGTATTCGTAATTTCAAACCGTCCATACATACAAATGCTTGATTATTCAATTATCAATTACAAGACTAACATATATATTTTCCCACTTATTTGATACCTAAACATATATTATACATACTTGATTTCTACAAAGTCACATGTTTCCTCCTTTTTCTTACTTAAAAACATGTATATTATACATTTTAGACCTTGTTACATGTAAGATACATATTAAACAACATGTAACACATTAATAAACAACAAATCCCTAACTAATGTTGTCAAAAAACTAAATAAATAAAAAGGTTAAAGCAGGCCAAAATTTTTAAAGTTGTGGTTAGTTGTCTTGTTTTAATGTTATCCCCCAACTACTTGCACTTAATGCCCAAAAAACTTAACCCAAATTGGTCCCCTATATAAACAACACTTCCCCACCCTTCTTACCACTTTACAAACACTCTAAACCTCTTAAAAACACTCATAAACTCAGCTCATTTTCAGCATTATTGAGCTGAAACTTTCAGCCATTCTAAGTGAGCTTTAACTCACTTCTTCTACCATTTTCTTCTCATTTCTTTTTCTAAAACACTTGGATAACCTCTAGGAAGGTTTTCACAAGTTTGCTTGGCCAAACAAAGGTGAAACCTCACCATTTTTAAGGTCCAAAGTGCACTTTAAATTCTACTCATTTTTATCTTTTTGTATCTTCATGTTTTGATAGATTCTTGGTGGAATCTTGTTCCCACCAAGCTCCCAACTTAGTCTATGGTTGTGGGTTTGTGTTAAGGTGATTTCCATCCAAGTTTTGGGTTCAAACACCCATTTTAATTATGTTTATACATGGTATTTGAATGATGAATACAAGCACAAGTCATCATCTTCCATATGATGAACTTGTGACTTGTGAAGTGTGAACAAATGGAAGCCTTGGCTTTCCAAACTAAGTTCCACTCCTTCATTTGAACTTTGTGAACACACTTGTGACTTGCTAGAATAGATTTATTTTCTTGTTATTTGTGACAACTGTGTTCTATTAATCAATGTACAATGTAAACAATGTTGATTATTAATAAAACAATGTGCTTTGGTGTTATTATATGTGTTTTGGTGTTGTTATGTGTGTTTTTGTGTTTGGTGATTTTTCAATTTAATTAGATTCCAATTTCCAGCTTTAAATCGCTTTTTGGAAGGTTATACGCGCACTAATGCGTAAATATAACCAGTTTAATGCAACAAACACTCCGGAATAGTGAAATAGGCTTAACATACCTTAAATAACCTCCACATAACTTAGAAATAAGTTTCGGATGGTTTGGTGTGTTGAAATCAAGTTTGTTCGATCGTAGGGACTATTTGTGTCAAACTGCGAAACTATACCGATTTGTATAGTAACGAATATTCCGGAACTTGATCATAAGTTAAACATACCCTATATAACCTTTATATAGCTTAGAAATAGGCTTTGAGGGGTTCGGTATGCTAAAATAAACTTTATTGATCAATAGGGACTAAAAGCGTCAAAAAGTGCACAAGTTTGCATTTTCGCGCATATTTTACGTTCTGAATATATCCGGACATCCAAAAATTCATGTAATCATTAAAATATTATTTTTTAGTGTTTGGCATGATAAAAATCCATTCGTCGCTTGATTTGGATCGTGTTTGCGTTCGTTACGACTTCTGTCGTAATTAAGCGAATAACGCGACCGTACGACCAAACGAACCGACATCCGAGATATTTTTGAGCATGTTTTGAGTTCCCTATACTTTAACTTTATTTTAGAGCCTTGAAATGGGGTTAACGGGGCTTAAAAGTACAAAAAAATCAAGTTTTACAAGTGAACCTAGGGACCATTTTTGAAATTTCTGACCAGATTCAATGAACCTAGTCCATTTTGAAGTGTTGATGGTTTTAACCCATGGTTTTGCAAAACCATGGGCTGGTATTCAATGAACCTAGTCCATTATGACTCATATTAGGGGCTCCCATGGTTTTTGAAAACCATGGGCAAACATGTAAGGTCCAGATCAAAGCTCAGTTTTCGATGAACGATCTTAACGGTTCTTGAATTCCTATAAATACCCACCCTCACTTCCTCCCAAAGCACACTTGAATCTGATTTTGGCTCTCTAAGTTGAAGTTTATGCTTCATACCTGAGAGTAAATCGGATCAAGAGCTTGCGGGGACCTTCTGTAAGTATTCTTTCGTTCTTTTCATTCGTTTTTGTCGTTAAAGTCAAACTGCGTTTGACTTTCTGCTTTGACCAGTTTATGGTCAACGCGAAGTTCATTTGAACTTCATAACGTGAGCATAATCACTATGGTTATAGTCCCTAGTGACTATACCTACTGATTACCACGTTATCTAGGCTCAGTGACGAGTCGTAGTTTCGGCAAAATGCGTTTTCTCGCGTATTTTGTAACCATTCTACTCTAGGATATCAAAACCGTTTGTTTGATATCAAAACCTGTTTTCTAACTTAACTAAACATGTTCTAGCATGTTTAGCTCGTCACTTTTTTTTAGATTAGTGCTTGTGTGGAGCCGAAAGTCAAGCGGACTAAACACCCGCTTAGACTTTCGAACACGACCCGTTTGGTCGATCATTAGGATCCGACCAAACATGTTAAGTGACCATAGTACCGTAGGGAATAACCTTCCGAGGTTATACCTTATGGTCACTTAGGTTTGATTAGTCGCATGATAGGTAGTTTACATGCCTTTGGTAAATTACTAAAATACCCTTTTCATACATAATTGGTAATTAATCATATGTAACCGAAACTTTTGACACGTAACTGATTATGTAACATAATTAAACATGTATGGGCATATAATACCTGTCATAGGACTAGTTAGACGTCTTGAGCGCGCTTTTGCGCACACGACGCGTTAAAGTAGCGTAAGCTACCTTAATGGGTCGCGATGGGTCGAAAGCACTTAGGTTAGGTTTCAATTTAGGATGTAAGCTTTGTTAAACCATATCACATGAGTTCCAACACTCATTTGGTTTACGAGACTTCATTCTATCCGATCGTCCGATTTAGGCGTCTATTGTTTGACTAGTGGTTCGATTATTAGGTGCTACTTGATTTCTCTGATTTGCTTGAGTTTGTTGGAGTTCTATTTGATCGAGGATACTTTGCACTTCATGTGAGTACATAGTTCCCCTATTTTACCGTTTTCAATTGTTTTGGGGTGATTCATATGTACGAAATGGTTTTTAAAGTTTAAACGATGGTTTTTCAAAAACAATTAAAATGGTTTATACAAACTAATAACGATTTCAATAAAGTGAACAAACTTGTTGGTTACAGTTACATAACAAATGACATTCAATAGCATTGATCAAGCCGACAAGTATTAGATTATGGTACCATAGGATCTGACAAATCTCGTTATTTTACATCACCCATGGTTATGTGTGGGGGTTGTGGGTAACGACTGAATCTGATGTTAGTTAATTTACCCTTTGGTGGTTTGTTAACGCGAGAAGCGAGACGCGAGGTGGTCGAGTCACAAAGGTTTGAATGTTATTAGCGAGACAACCATAATAAGTTTTCACAATTAAAACTCGGATGGTTTTTAAACGATTTAAACGAGTTAACGATTTGGAAACGATTTGAAAACGATTTGAACAAGTTAAACAAATAAAAAATGATTGATTTTTGGTTAGTGTATAGATAACGGGACGGGTGTAATGTGATGAAAGCATGGTGGATACGCCGCTGGTACTTCCTATATATAAGTGTTTTCATCATATTACATACCGTGGCATTATTTAGTTCACTTGGGTAAACGATTTTGAAACGATGTCACACAAACGATGTTTTTTAAAGGATATAAACCATACGAGCTTTTAACGAGTTTTACAAGATGTTTTACAAATTGGTTTACTATTTACAAGTTGGATTTCTAAAACAAATGCTTTTGGGGTTAAGAATCATGGCTACGAGATATTATAAACTATAACCATCTTGTTTTGAGTTGGTTAATTATGTTGCAATACATTTTTTTTTCAAAACAAGGTTTGTATTTTGACTCTTGTAGTCTAATTAAGTACTGTAACATGTAAACGAAGCCATGATTCCGATACTCTTATAAAACCTATGTACTCACCAGCATTTCTTTGCTGACTTTGTTTTTACATATGTTTCAGGTGATGTTGCTTGATTGATTCTAGGATGCATGCGTCACGTAGGATCTGGACAAGGCCTTAGTGACATAATAACAAGTGGTAGACGATATGTAGTTTATTTGTGATGTGTTAAGACAATGAAATGTTTAATTTTATTCAATAAAACAAAACTTTTTGTATCCATGGTTGTGAAACAATAGCTTCTGTTACAACACTCCCCGACGTTTCCGCCATGGTTTGTTGTCCTACGTGGTCGGGGTGTGACATTATTCATGACCCTCCGAACCATCTTCATGGTGGTTTGTGTAGTGGTGAATCATATAATGAGGTTCCAACCTCCATGCTTGACTTACATGATACTACATGTTATCTTTGATTGGACTTAGTTTTAGGATGATATTATAACTATATAAATACATACATATACATAAGAACATGGCTGATTTTGAGATAGTAATCAAGTCATGATTATTCGTCATAAACTTAGGCTATTATATCTAAGTTCTAAGTCACTTGTTATTGATTCTAATGGGCAATTTGGGACCCATGAAACCACATAACATAGTGTCATAAACGAGTGATTAGAACTAGATATTACTTTGATATACATACTTTTGGTACTTTAATTTCTAAATACCGAATCTTACCACTTCCTAAATGTCATGTAACCTTACCATTAAATCCTTATTCTCCAACAACTCGTCACTCACGGATAATCAGAAAGCATATGCAATATTGTGAGTACACTTGACCCTTTTTTGCTTTTACGCACTTTTGGGTGTAACATGTTTAACTTATCAAAATACACAACTAACATAAACATATTTATTCACTTAATCCGCCATACATGCTATTTGTTATGCTTTGGAATACATACATGCTCCTTGTCATTAACTTAGCTAGCCCACCTTAACAATTATAGCGCTATAGGAGTAGCACACCACCCGACGGGGTATTGTTAAGTTACATACTTACGGTCTCGATTACTTCTGTGACAACCCGAGATTTTGAGTCCCTTCATTTATGTATCTACTATGTGACAGTTTTGTTTTGATAAATTATCTTGTGTTATATGAGGTGTTACTTTTGAAAAACTAGAAGTTGTGATGATCATTGAATTGTTATGTTTTGTGAATAAACAAATCAAACTCTGTACAACTAAAACCATACATGATGAAACATTTAAGATTTTCGCCATAAACTATGTCCACGAAACTTAGAACTTTCGCCACATACCTATCACTCGACGAAACATAGGGTTTCGTCATACCTATCACGACGAAACATAGGGGTTTTGCCGGCCTAGGTTACGTCGAAGCCCATTAAGGGCCCAGTACACTTAAATGAGTATATTATGTGAAACTGTTACATTCGTCACACAACTGGCCAATTGAAAACCCTAAAACGCAATCCCTGTTCTCTGCGGCGACAACCTTGGATTCACAAGGCTCTACATCTCGATCAGACTTATCATCTCGTAATCGTCAGTTAGTATTCATTGTGTCAATCGTTGGTGTAATTATGTGAAAACCATACGTAGGGCTAGGGTTTATCTTTGACGACAAACCGTTAGATGATTAAATGTGTAGATTGTTGCGAGTAATTAGGAAACTCTATGGTTGATGGTTGTTTGATTGTGATTCTGGTGTTATATCTGATTGATGAGTTGATATGGTTATGATGATAGTTTCACGCTAACTGTAGGGTTCCGTATGAATGATGCATGATATCGTTTCGATGTTACTATCTACAATGATTTATAGTGTTATTGGTAAACTATTAATTAGTAATAACAATGGTGTGTTGCATGATAAAAATTAGAAACCGATTGGACTGGATTTGTGAAAGGCAACTGTGAACACTAGGGACTAGGGTGGACGATGAAACTGCCAGAGCAGTCGACGAAACATAGGATGGCGAAACAAGGAAGTTTCGTCGACAAGTATCTCGGCGAAACTTGTGGGAGTTTCGTCACCTTTTGTCACACCCTGAAAATCCACAAGCGAAGTATCACCGCATGGAGGCGTGACTGACCAGGATCAAGCCACCAATCATATTGAACAACGTAATCAAATAAATAAAACCAACCACAATATAATTGGTGTCTAAAAGAAAGTATCCAACTTTAAGTTAACAGCGGAAGCATATAAAGTAAAACCCAAGCATAGTATTAAGTTCGTAAGTTTAAATGTTTAACATGGAACTCAACAATCCATGCCCCACAATGATCACTCCTCCCTATGCAAGCTCCATAAGTACCTAACGTCCTGCAAGGCATGTAACAACTAGTCAACAACAAAGTTGAGCAAGTTCACAGTTGGGTGTTCGTTTTTAAGTTGTTTCAAAAACATAGTTTCCTTTAGTTGGCTTACTTGCCGTGGGGGTTACCCCATAGTTGAAATCGTGATTTGCTTAATTCCATTTACTCTGTCCATCTAGTCGTGGGGGCTTCCCCATGTTTTCACTACTAGACCCTTTACCATATCGACTACTGACGAAAGTAAGTTATGCCCTACGTCAATGTCTATCATCATTGACAGTTTGCCTTAGTCCATTAGTACACGCCCGTTCGAACGACACGGTGTGAGGTTTGTCAAACCTAATAGCGCTATTAACTAATGACCCGCTCGCCATCGGCCTCGGCGATTAAGTCGATATAAAAAGGAGGGACTTCATGATAGAGTTTTGTCTAGTAAGTTTAAGGTTGTTGTCCTACCCAAGGAGGACAAACGTACACATTCTACCTAAGGAGAATACACAGGATTTATATTGGCATCCTACCCAAGGAGGATGGCTGTACATATCCTACCCAAGGAGGATATGTAGGTTTCATTTTAGTTCCTTAACCCATTCCCAACCACCGGGAATCCCATGCCTTATAAAGAGTGTGAACTCACCTTGGCTTGCTCGGCAGGTAAACAAAATGGTCACTTGAGCTAGATGTGGTCAACCACGTCCTAACATGGTTACCATACAAGTCAGGTCTAGGTTCAAGTAGTGCACATAAGTTTTACACATAGCCTAACAGGTTACAACACGTAATGATCATGGCAAACACGTATAATCACGTTAATAGTCATAACATATCTGAACTTGTGCGATCAGGATATATTGGGCTGAAGTAACAGCGCAAGCCCAATAGCATCTTGTGCGATTGAATAGTTGAAACCCAAACAACTGTCTGGCCCAACATGTTGTGCGATCAGCACAGTCTTGTGCGATCCAGTTAACACCCGGCCCAAACAAATAGAAAGCCCAATTATACATAAATGGCTCAATTAATAGCATCTTGTGCGGTCCGGACGGACTTGTGCGATCCGGATAACTTGTGCGACCGGGTATTGGGCTTTAAGGCCTAATAACCTAATAAAGTCCAAACAGTGTGTGTGGCCCAAGACTTGTGCGATCGGCATTGCCTTGTGCGATCCACACGTCTTGTGCGATCATGCAGTTCTAGGTTGTACATAGTGTATTAACAGTTGTGCCCTAGCATATTCTAGCTTGTGCGACCAGAGACTTGTGTGATTGCACTTGTATGATCAGACCTTGTACGATCAGGTCCGATCTCGTGCACCCCGTGTGGATCTTGTGCGATTGGTTATCAAATCCCTAGAATCATGCAATCGGTTACAATCATTCTAATAGTTTCCTATTTCTCATCCTTTTAATCAATTCAGCATTAACAACTTCCAAATATGCAATCATCGATCAAACAGGGGTTTTATCATCAAATCCCTATGAACCCTAATGATATTCAAAGCATAATCGACAATCATACCCGTTTACATCCACTAACACGGCTCATGTTATTGATTTCTAGCATTCATTCTAACAAGTCTATCACAACCGGTCATCCAAATACAAACATATCACAGCCGATAATCATTCATTAGGTTCTTTAACATCATACGATTATCAATCCTACAATGATCTAAACCGATTGTTCATCAAGTATTTTGCTAATATAACACTTTAAACATCAAACAACACATAGTCACTCGATCAACAAACGTCAATCATATCAAAATCAAACAATGATATAACACTAACCGATTTGAAGGTAGAACAAGGATGATCTGAATAAGAAAGCTTCGAGAGATGGGGATGTTTGCCGTCGGCTTCAAGAGAGAGAAGAGAGAACTAGGGTTTGGTAAACTTTGTGTGTTTTGGTGAAGTGTAGAATTTATACTAACACACTAGGTGTTATTCGAACTAAGGGAGTGGGCCAAACCCGTCATGGGCTGCCCTTGATTCAGATACAAAGAGTATGGCCCGAATGGGCTTGTGCGATCGGCTAGGTGTTGTGAAATTACATTGCATACATCCATACATTATACACATAATATAAACATAATATTTCATTTAACACCATGTATCACATAATCACATACTGACCAAACAAGTTACATCAAGACATTACGTGAGGTTTGAAATACGAGTTGTCACACCTTTCACCTCGAAGAAAGGTGATCTTTCGTCATAGAGGGAGTTTCGCCATGTGTGTTGCTGTGATGAACAGTAGGTGTTGTAATGTAAGAATGATAGATACTTGCATGTGTAGAGTATCCATACTGCATGTCATTGATGATAAGAAACTTGGTGTGAATAATTGGTATGACAAACCCCACCTGTTATGTTATGTGTGACTTGTGATAGAAACATGAGATGTAAACTTGTATTGGAAAAATGTACTTGTTATACTGTGAACTGGTGTGTGTGATGCAACCTGTGTGGAAACAATAACTTGTTAATCATGAAACTGATATTCATTAGTAACCACGTTAGGGTTGGTTGATTAACTTGGAAACTGGTAACTAAACAAACCGAGCAAACCAAGGTGAGTTCACTGCTCTTTTTCCAAGCATGCATCCCGGGGAGGGATATTGGGTAACGTTCCGGGGAGGAATGTCAGGTTATTGGGATGTTTGTTATTATACTCATTTCTATCATATAAGACCCCTTACATCTACTGATAGTTGCCGGGGAGGCAACGAGGTTATTAGTTGATAGCGCTATTAGGTTTGGCACCCTCACACCGTACCAGGGAGGACGGGCGTGAACTATGTTGGTGCAGTCATCTGTCGTCTTCGTCTTATGTCGAGTCTCGGGTTCGTTGCAGATCTGATCAGGCATGACATCACATGTGACATCACATAGGTGACATCACAAGTGACATCACCCAGGTGACATCACAAGTGATGTCATGAAATAGGAAATTGAATGTTAGCCGAATGAAGACAAAAGTCATTTTGGTCCAATTAGAAGTGACCGTTTGAAGGCCCAATCAGGTGGTTCCGTTTGAAGGCCCAACAGTTTTGAGATTGAAGCCCGTTTGAAGACTTGACCGTTTGAATGTCAAATTGTTAGAAAGTAGATGTCCGTTTGAATTATTTGTAAATGTTGTCCGTTTGTGTAGTGGCCGTTTGAGGGTGTGGTCGTTTGAGGCCTTTCGTTTGAAGGTGACCTTT
Organism: Helianthus annuus; assembly: GCF_002127325.2. Lineage (NCBI taxonomy): Eukaryota > Viridiplantae > Streptophyta > Magnoliopsida > Asterales > Asteraceae > Helianthus > Helianthus annuus. The sequence continues at coordinate 51,579,037 of NC_035448.2, read as the reverse complement.
TGAGCATGTTCAAACGGTAGGGTCTTCTAGTATAAATAGCATTCAAACGATGTAAAAAAAAACGGTCAGGCAAAGTGATACCGAAGTGCTACCGGTATTTCCTATCATTGTAAACACTGTTATTTGAATGTACAAGAGGATTAAAGTGTATTTCAAGCTGTTTTCAAGTTCGTTTCTTAGTTTCCGCCTCTGAAACGTACGAGAGCTCTTCCGAACGACTAATTCAGGTCGAAATCGATCCTACAAGTGGTATCAGAGCTCAGGACGAGGAGTTCTTACCATATTCAGCTTGAAAATCTGATTTTCTACACCTTCTTTCATAAAATTGATAAATTTTACAGTTAAAATCGGCTCAAAGTTTCACACTGTGTTCGGATTTGACAATTAACAAAGCCTTAAAAGTTTCAGACTGAAAATCGAACTAAAACTTGATAGAAATATGGTTTCCGTTTGAAATTGTTCGATAATTGCTGATGTCATAGGTCATTCCCGTTTGAATTTGACGCTTATCGTTTGAAAATACGCATTCCGTTAGAATTATCGTTTGAATGACCTCTTCCGTTTGAAGCATCGTTTGAAACTATCCATCCCGTTTGAATTGTACGTTGAATATTGATAACCGTTTGAGGGTATCCGTTTGAAAGTGGTTCAGTGTTCATGTGATACGTGTCTTGATTTGATAAATTGTAATCAGACCCATGTGATTCCATTTAACAAAGTCAGAATGCATGTGACTTGATAAGTCATTGTCGGAACATTAAACTTTGAAAAAAGGTGTCAGGTGTGCATGTGGATAAACCTTATATCATCGGCCCATGTGACTCTAATTCTTACGGCCCAATCAGAGTTTTGAGAATTAATATTGATACCGAGGACATATATTGTGTCAGCACCATTTTTGATACATGTGATCATATTAATGAATATGTGGTGTTGTGAATTAAATTTGTCGGTCACATTCATTTAAAGGTCCAATCAGTTGTTTGATTTGCATGTATTGCATATTAAAGGCCAAATCGGTTTAGTTGAACATTTATTGTTGTTGGGTAGTGTATTGGGCGGCCCTATCATATACAAGCAAATTATCGGCCCAATAATTTGTTGGTTTAGTGATTAAAGGGCCAATCAGTATATTTGAACTTTTAGTGTTGTTGGGTAGTGGATTGTGAGGTCCTTTCAAATACAATCAAGTTGTTGGTCCTAGGTAACGTCATTTTGTCCACTACATGTAAATGGCCCAATGCATGTGAATAAAAATCATCAGCCCTGTCAATCAGCTTAGTGTTTGTCAGCTTTGTTAATAATAGTTGTCAGTCCACTAAGATTGTTCGGCCCAATAGATATCGGCCACCATTAGAGTTGAACGTGAATTTGTTATGTGCACCGACCCACTACAGACATATTAGCGGCCCAATGGATATGTTTTAAAAAAGGGAATATTTTTTGGCCCAATCAATAAATTTTGAAAATTGATAAAAGTATAATATGTACATAAGATTTTAAGTGTTGGTTTCAAAAGTCTTCGAGTTGTCGGTATACTATTAGATAATCTTTGTAAATATTTTATGTATATCTTATTTTTGTTAACTTCCCTAATATTGTTGTAATGTTTATTATATATAAAGTTCCCTGCCCTCATTCAATTGATGAGGTGAACCATAATAAGTCTTATATGGTATCAGCCATTCTCTAAACCCTAATTTCTTTGCCGTCCCCCTTCTTCCTCGTTCTTTTTCTGTTCCGATTCTGGGACCATCGCCCTCCATGGCTGGTTCCTCCTCCTCTTCCGAAACCCCTTTCTCTATGCATGCTTTCTCACATATGATGCATATGAAACTCTCTTCCAGCAATTACCTTGTCTGGCGCGAGCAAATGCTCCTGGTTTTATCCCTTCACAAGCTGTCCGACCATGTTTCTGGTTCGGCTACTCCACCTTCGGCGACCATTACCGTCTCCGAAAAGTCTGTCCCCAACCCAGATGCTGTTACTTGGTCCGATAATGATCAGAAGGCTGTTTTATTTATCAAATCTTCCCTCACCGAGGAAGCGGCTGCTGAAGTTCTTGGCCTCAAAACTGCTCAAGATATCTGGACTGCCCTAGAGCATGCCTACAGTAATGCGTCCGTTGAACGCATACATTCTTTACGTGATTCTCTGCGTCTTCTCAAGAAAGGTACATCCTCTGTTTCTGATTATTCTCGCAAGTTTAAATCCCTTTGTGATCAGCTTGCAGCTATCGGCCATCCGGTCTCTGAGATGGATCGGCTTCACTGGTATCTCTGTGGCCTTGGTCCATCTTTTGAAGTCTACTCCACTGCGATACGTACTTCTGGCAAAACCTTAAGCTTTCGGGATCTTGTGGCTCAAACCGAAAGTCAGGAGTTATTTCTTCAGTCTGTGCACGGTGGTGATACACCACCCGTCGCCTTCACAGCGCAACAAATCCGCGGGCGGGGCCGTGGCTCCTCTCGTGGCCGTGGTTATTCAGCCGGTCGTGGTCGCGGTTCCAATACTAGTCAAAGCCGTCGAACCCCACACTGCCAATTGTGTCGTACAAATGGTCATTATGCTAATGTTTGTCCACAACTTGCTACCTTCGCCTCTAATGCTTCAACTGATGAATCTCTTGCAAAGGCTTTTCATGCTAGATGTCATGTGACTGAGGATTCTCCGGATTGGGGTGCGGACTCGGGATCCACAGACTATATGGTCCCACCCACTGATTCGGTTCAAAACCCGACCCCTTATAAAGGTAATCATCGTGTCGTTTTTGGTGATGGTAAGACGTTGTCTATTTCTCATACAGGAACATCTACTATTGCTAACAATCTTAAACTACGTAACGTTCTTGTTGTTCCTGGTCTCACTAAGAAACTTTTATCTATTAGTCGGTTAACCAAAGATCATCCAGTTGATGTTTTATTTTCCGATACTTATTTTCATATTCAGGATCGGCTAAGCAAGCAGGTTCTCGCTGAAGGATCATGTGTTGATGGATTATATGTGCTGAAGAATTCTCCACAAGCTTTTGTTGCTACCACAAGAAGTTCAAATAAAGCCTCCTACGAGTTGTGGCATGCTCGCTTAGGACATGTTTCTTTTAATATTATTTCTCTTTTGAATAAGTTAGGGGTTTTATCTGTTACTTCTTTGTTACCTAAACCGACTATATGTACTCCTTGTCAACTTGCTAAAGGACAGCGTTTATCTTTTGATTTGAATTTAAAACGTGCTTCTCACCCTTTGGATTTAATACATTGTGATTTGTGGGGTCCTTCACCTGTGTGTTCTAAAGATGGGTTTCGTTACTATGTTGCTTTTATTGATGATTATTCCAGGTTTACATGGTTATATCCTTTGAAAACGAAAACAGGATTCTACACAGTTTTACCTGTGTTTCTCCGTCTTGTTCAAACCCAATGTTCAAGAAAGGTGAAAGTATTTCAAAGTGATGGTGGTACTGAGTTTGTCAATCATACAGTTCGAAAAATTCTTGAGGAGAACGGCACCTTTCACCGTCTTTCATGTCCGTATACGCCTCAACAAAACGGACGTGCAGAACGGAAACATCGTCATATTGTTGAAACCGGTTTGGCTATGCTATTTAATGCTCATATTCCTGCTACTTATTGGGTGGATGCTTTTACTTCTGCAGCATATATTATTAATCGTCTGCCTACTCCTCTGTTGGGTGACAAGTCTCCGTATCAATTGCTGTTTCATGATCATCCTCAATATTCTAATTTTCGAACTTATGGTTGTCAAGTTTTTCCTTATCTTCGTGACTACACGAAGCACAAGCTTGAGCCGCGTAGTCTTGCTTGTGTATTTATTGGTTATAGCACTCAACATAAAGGATATCGGTGCCTTGATCCATCTACTTCGCGGATTTTTATTTCTCGCCATGCACGTTTCAACGAGTCTGTCTTTCCTTTTCAGGGAACCTCTAGCTCCACCGCCCTATCATCACTACCTCTTACAAGTTTTCTTGAAGAATCTTCTTATTTTGTTGATTCTTCTCCTACCGAGCATGTTTCTGCGGTTCCAAGCTCGGATGTTGTACCCACCTGCTGCTTGTATGAGCCACTTATGGCTCATCATCCGATTCCTCAAGACTCGGTTCAGCACACTTCTGATACAAATCCGTCATCTACGACTCAGACTCCTTCGGCCCACACGTTTTCAGATTCGGCTCACTCTTCTTCGGATACGGCCCAATCTCCATCGGATTCGGCTTCATCTCCTTCTTCGTCTGATCATGTTACCTCGGCTCAGTCATCAGCCAACTCAGCTCCTATTGTCGCTGATGCTCCTCAGTCTTCTCATCCCATGCAAACTCGCTCTAAAGCAGGTATTTTTAAACCTAAGCATCGAGCCGATTTGGCTTCTCTTACTACTCATGCTCTTCACGCTGCTCTCTCTTCCGCAAAAGAACCACGTGGGTTTAAATCTGCTGCCAAAGATCCTAAGTGGATGGCAGCTATGCATGAAGAATTAGATGCCCTTCATCAGAATCGGACTTGGACTCTTGTGCCTCGTCCATCATCTGCTAATGTTGTTGGTTCCAAATGGGTTTATCGTATTAAATACCATTCCGATGGCTCTATCGAACGGTATAAGGCTCGGTTAGTGGCACAAGGTTATACTCAGATTCCTGGTTTGGATTATTCTCATACCTTCAGTCCTGTGGTTAAGGCGTCTACTGTTCGTATTGTTTTATCTCTGGCAGTTTTGAATTCTTGGAAACTGCATCAGTTGGATGTTAAAAACGCCTTCTTAAATGGCAATCTGAGTGAAACGGTTTTTATGGAGCAACCACCAGGCTTTACGGATGAACGCTTTCCCAATCATGTATGCCGTCTTTCTAAGGCCTTGTATGGTCTTAAACAGGCTCCGCGAGCTTGGTTTCAACGACTCAGCAGTTTCTTGATATCCTATGGCTTTATTTGTAGCAGGGCCGATACCTCCTTGTTTATTTTTAAACGAGGTCAGTGTCTTATGTACTTGCTTGTCTACGTTGATGATTTGATTCTTACAGGCAATAATGAAGATGCTATTCATACGTTTATTTCTCGTCTCAATCATGAGTTTGCCATCAAAGATCTGGGTGATCTAAATTATTTTTTGGGTCTTGAGGTTGCGTATACTGACACTGGTTTATTCCTCACTCAATCCAAATATGCACGAGATATTCTTCAACGTGCTGATCTTTTAGATGCCAAACCGGTTAGCACACCCTTGGTCTCTCATGAGTCGTTTACCACTGACGGCACACCATGCTCCGATCCTACTTCCTATCGATCCTTGGTAGGTGCCTTACAGTACTTGACGCTCACTCGTCCTGACTTGTCATATGCTGTCAATCAAGTGTCTCAGTTTCTTCATGCTCCCACACTTGATCACTTTCAGGCTGTTAAACGCATCTTGCGTTATGTCAAAGGTACTCTTTCCTTTGGTCTTACCTACAGTCGGCCTCATACTAGTTCTATTCTTGGTTATTCTGATGCTGATTGGGCTCGCTGCTTGGAAACCAGAAGGTCTACATATGGTTACTCTATTTTTCTTGGTGGTAATTTGGTGTCCTGGAGTGCAAAGAAACAGCCCACTGTCTCTCGTTCAAGTTGTGAATCAGAATATCGGGCCATGGCTAACACAGCTGCAGAGATTGTCTGGATTACTCATCTTCTGCAAGAGCTTCATGCATTACCACCCGACAGACCTACGCTGCTTTGTGATAACAAAAGTGCCTTATTTATGACTCAAAATCCGGTGTCTCATAAGCGAGCAAAGCATATCGACTTAGACTACCACTTCATCAGGGAACTTGTTAATTCTGGGAAGCTCTATACTAAGTTTGTTCCGACCAATCTTCAGGTGGCAGATATTTTCACTAAGAGTCTTCCGCGCCCTCTTTTTGAGAAGTTTCGTTCTATGTTACGTCTTGGGCCGCCACCTTTCCGATTGAAGGGGGGTATTAGATAATCTTTGTAAATATTTTATGTATCTCTTATTTTTGTTAACTTCCCTAATATTGTTGTAATGTTTATTATATATAAAGTTCCCTGCCCTCATTCAATTGATGAGGTGAACCATAATAAGTCTTATATATACAAATGTCTTTGATGTGATAAAAAATCTAATGCAATTCTTGTGATCTGATAAGATGTCAGCGGCTCTATCATACTTCATGTTAGAGTGTATCTTAATAACAGTTTTGATATCAAAGTTGTCAGGCCATTAAATTTTGAGATCCTTCAAATACAATCAAGTTGCGGGCAAATTGGTAGATATCAAAGCCCAAGTCACTCGAGAGGCCCAATTAACAAGTGAAGTATTGAGTTGTGTTAGTTCAGAGCCCATATTTCTTAGTTCATCAGATCAAGTTCATTCATTCAATCATCTTTACTTCAACCATATTGGAACGAGTCCGCAAATTTTCGACACGAGTCTTAGATCGATTCAACTGTTACACACGTTCATATTTTTTCAGTTCGTTTGATTTCAAACTTGGTCAAGGTTGTGAGGTGTAGTGAGGTCATTGGAAAAAGGTCGTTTTGAATTTGATCCGGGTCATAGCAGTCCGCAAAGTGTGTCAACTTTCAGTCCGCACAGAATATTCATCAGTTCGAGTATCAGTTCATTTACATTAATTGTTAAGTCTCTAAACTGATTGTGTGTTGACAGGCATTTCCCGAAGTATCATCTGATTATTGAAACATGGCTGAAGAGTTCTACAATGCGTTCGCGACACCCGTTGCCCCTGTAACCGCTGCTGAAGCGTTGTATAATGAGAATGAGACGGGAACTCATCAAAAACCACCGAAACTCATGTACATTGAAGATTTTCAGGGTTGGAAAAACCGATTCGAGAACTGGGTTCAAGCTTACAGATTTGATGCATGGTGTTCATTGCTAAAAGATTATGAGAAACCAAAGAATGAACGTGGATTAGAGAAGGGCTTTAATGATTTTACAGAAGCTGACAAGTTGAAATACACAAGTGAAAAGATGATGATCAGCATTCTTCAGCAAGCTGTTAAAGAAGATATTTTTGTGTTACTTCAACATAACGGAACAACTAGATCAATCTGGAAAGCGTTGATTCAGAAATTCAGAGGGAGTGCTGATATGATCAAAAACAAGAAGGCATTATTGAAGAAATCATTCGATATGTTTACAGCTTTCGATCATGAAAATACGAAACAAACCATTGATAGGTATTGTCATCTGGTATTGGAAATGGGTAGGTTGGATATTAAGAAAGAGGACGATGAGTGGGTCGATAAACTAGCTGAAGCGTTACCACAGCATAAGTGGGGAACATATTTGATGGTTGTGAAACTTATGAGAAAGTCCGAAAGCATGAATTTGGCTCAGTTTATTCAGAAAATCGAAGAGCAGGAGCTGGATATTCAAAAGACAGCTATCATGACAAATCCAAATGCAAAGCAAGACGTCAGTCTGTACTATCGAGGGAACAAGTTTGAGACCACTCCCAGTCAAAGTCCAAAGATTAGTACTGCATTCAGTGCTGATGGTTCTGCAAGTCCAAATGCAAGTACTACAACTCAAAGTGGTGGATCTACTTCATCATTCTCAAGATTTGATCCAAACAGCAACACACCTAGCCCTCAAAAGCAAAATTCGAATAATCTGCAGTGCATTGTTACTCTAACTATTCAGAATGGTCAGAATCTGTCTCCTGAAGTGGCTAAACAACACATGGCATCTCTTGTAGCCATGTTAGAGTCGTATGAAAGTCTGATTGCCGGAAGGATTGGTAATCCGATGCTCACAAAGGAAGATTACGACCAAATCGATGCAGAAGAGCTTGAGCTGATGGATGTGAAGTGGTGCTTAGCTAGTGCATGCAGGAGAGCTGAAAAATTTCAACAGATCACTGGCAGAGACGAGTTTCGAGGAATGGCTACCTCTCCACTTGGTTTTGACAAGTCAAAGGTTACCTGTTTCCGATGTAAAGGAAAAGGCCACTTTAAACGGGAGTGTAAAAACCAAGAGTCAACTGGAAGTCAAGAAAAGAGCAATTATTATCAGAAATCAATCTTTCATCAAATCGATCAAAAACGTCAACAAAAGGAACTACAAACTGCTCATGGGAAGATGATTGAAGAAGCCAATAGGAAAGCTTATTATGGGATTATAGATCAAAGTGATGAGATTGTTGCACCGGGGTTTAGCTGGGATAAGTATATACCTAGTGGAACTAAACCAGATGTGGCACTTGTTACCAGGATTCTGGATCAAAATGAGGATTGTCAGAAAAGGATTCCGATATTTCCAGATCTTGGAAGTGATGTTGATACGGATGATGAGGAAGAGTATCTTAACAAATGTAGAAAAAGCATTGATCCTGACAGTTTTAATTTTTTCTATGCAGATAAAGTTGAGATGCTGAATCAGAAGAAGATTGCTCGATTGCAGAGAGAGCTAGAAACAGCAAAGCTACTCGCTGAGGAAAAGGCGAAGACTGAAGCTGTAGAAACAAAAGATGAAGCACCTGCTGAGATTGCAATAGAGAAGATTGTTGAAGTAGAGAAAGTAGTGGAGAAAATTGTCGAAGTCGAGAAACTTGTGGAAGTTGAGAAAATAGTCGAGGTAGAAAAGATTGTCGAAAAGATTGTTGAGGTCGATAAACTTGTAGAAGTTGAAAAGACTGTCGAAGTCGAAAAGATAGTTGAAAAGGTGGTTGAAGTTACTAAGCCTTGTGAGAAATGTTCAGAATCTTGCAAAGAGTGTAATGAGAAAGACAAAAAGATTGTTGATTTAGAGAAGATTAAGGAAGATTTACTGTCAGATGTGAAGTACGTGAAAGAGCCATACGATGTACTGAACAGGACAGTTGACAGTTTAAAAAGAACGAATGCAGAAATTGAAAAAGCAAATGACAAGATGAGTGCAACTTTGATGACAAAGCAAAGTGTCATTAATGATTATATCGAAGATTGTGCTAACTTGAAGAAGGAGTTGGAACTTGAGAGAATCGAGAGTGAAAGGATCAACCGATTACTTTTGAGTTATACTACTTGTGATTATCTGATTGATCGTGTTTATCCTACTGTCGCAGGTCTTGAAGCTTTCAAAAAGAAAGGAAAAGAAGAGGATACTGGTAAGAAATCAAGTGTCAAGTATAACAGATGTCCGCCTCCTATCTTTGAGAGTTATTCCCCCAGGAAACCAAACAAGGAACAAGTAGACAAGGCTCTAAACATCAAATTAAAGTCTGAAATCACTGATGAATTACCAGAAAATATTGATGTCACATTCACAGCGTCTGACACTGATCATGAGTCTGAATTAGTTAAAAGAGTTGTCGATCAGGTGTTGGATATGGATGAAGAGTCAAAGTCGGAGTCTAAGTCAGATAGTTCGAGTTCGTCTGAAAAAAGTCCGAGTTCGCCGGTTAAGAGGGTTTACAATAAAGAATTCCTGTTATCAAAATCTAATTTGAATGACAAATCAATCAAAGTAGCATACACATTGAATGATTTAGACAAATTATATTCTGATGAGGAATTTCCAATAAGAAGTGTCAAAACTAAAATGATCAAACATGTTTTCAAATTAACAGAAATTAATATTTCTGAAATAAAAGATGTAAATCTTACTGAAAAACCTAAAAAGTACACTTCAAGAGTTCAACAGAGATTGAACAAGAAAAAGGGGTATGATTATAGTTCAGGTTATCGAAAGAAACCAAACCATAATGGTAATCTCAAAAAGAAAGGCCTTGGTTTCAATTCTTCTGAAAATTATAAAAATCAGAAAACTTATAAACCAAAAACAAAATTTATTTCAGGAGGAAATTCAGAGGATGAACAGAAGAAACCGTTCTGGAAACAATCGAATCAAGAGTTTCTTGCTGAAGTAAAGAAGAATGTGAGAAAATCTGCACAAAGAGTTGACAGAAGAACTTGTTTCAAATGCCAAGAAGTTGGACACATAGCGTGGAATTGCCCCAAGACCAACTACCAAAAACAGGGAGTTTCTTCTAACTCTGTTTTGAGAAAAACTTGTGTTGATAAGAAAGAACAATCTGTAAAAATTGTTAAAAAGTTTGAAAATTCTACTTCTGAGGAAGGAGAAAGTTCAAAAAGGTTTTACAAAAGAAGAGGTGATTTAAGTAAACAAAAATGGGTTGTTAAATCTGAGAGTAATTCTGACAATGAATCTGATTCCATAAAATCAGAGGAGTCATTGGTTGATAAAAGGATTGTGAATTCCGTTCCAGTGGTGAACGATGAGAATTTTCCGTCATTGTCAAAGGAAAATTTGATGAAGAAAGTTGGAAAGGTAGAGATCTCAAATCAATTCTTCGCTGATAAAGGAGAATTTGATGTTGAGAAGGCTTTCAACGGGAAAGTCAAACACATTTTTGGGAAGATGGTTGATAAGAAGGTAAAGGGTGCTAAAGAATTTTATAAATCAAAATGTTGGTGGGACAGATGTGTTCCAAAGTCACCCAAGGCTGGTGAGGCCTGGGTAGACATTATGTTTGAGTAAAACACCGGACTTGCCGGAGATCCCAAGTTGGTAATCGTGGATCAGGAATCGGCATCTTTCATGTTTAATTAGGATGATTTGAAAGTGTTTGAAATTGTTAAAACTTTACAGGATGAAGGACTATGCCGGAGCTTCCAGGTTGGTAAGCGAGGAGCAGGTATCGGCATCTTTCTTGAGGAATTTACTATGGTAATGTCAATCATGCAAATGGTAAAAAAGGTTTGTTTACAAGTGGTTAGAAGATTTGATTGTGCATAACTTGTGCATACGGTAAATCAAGGACATTAATTTGTACTTGCATTTTCCTACAAGTGATTGAGAGACAAGATGATGAACCACATCCCCGAACTTAGTATTGATATACTTACAAGTGGTAAAATCAACCAAACTTAATTTCCGGAAAAATCATTTTGATTAAAACAAACTTAAGTGTTTTGAAATCTAAATGAGAAAATAGTTTGTTGATAGGGGGAGTTCTGATTGTTTATGCCAAGTGAATGGCGACTTGATGCGATTTGATATCGGTTGTCATGTTTCTGTACAGTTTGTTTTCAATTTTCGTTAATGTGTTTGCATTTTAGGGGGAGTAGAAAATTTCAGAAAATCCAAAAACATTAGAAAATTTGAAAAAGACAAAAACATGATAAAAACCAAAAATGAGTTTGTTGTGAAAAAGAGGAAATGATAATACATCAGTGGACTATCACAACATGCTAAAGAATTGGAAAGTTTAAAAGTGATAAACAATCTTACTGTGGATGTGTCAGTAGATTTTTGCACATTTAGTAGATTGTGACGAGATATAAACAGTAAAAATTCAAACTTGCTTATTCTGTGGGTAACAGTTTCTTGGATATATAGGTAACCCCTGAAATCTTGTTTGAAAGGTCCCTTATTCTGAGATACTAGGTCTTTATGCTCAGTGATATCTGGGGTATTATCCCAGGACTTCTGCTGTATGGAAGTACTGACCTAGTCCCCGGATAATACTTTCTGCAAATGCTTGAAAAAGCGACGCCCTCAGCAAATCGATGAAACAATAAAATTGATAGTCATTGCTGTTGTAAAAAAGATTTCCTCTAAAGGGGACCCACCAAAAGTCGAGCCGTCATCTCTCTGCTGAACGGAAGTTCTGACCTGAGCTCTCACGGTTTCGCACCTAACCCCTTACAGATATCATCTGTGGTATACTCACATGTAAGACTGAATATTGGGATCTGGATACGGGAGTATATTCAAGTAGTGGGACACACAGATAAGTTTAAGTGCTTAAAACATTAATATCGTATCTCAAATCAGTTGAACTTTGTATGGAAATTTAAGTGGACCAGTATACTGACAATCTAGGTAAATTGTTTAGAACTTAAAATGAAATCAAGCTTAACGGTGTTGGTGATTTGTCTCATAAGCTGATATGATCCTCTTACACAAACTCACAAAAATAATGTTTGTAAATATTTCTTTACCGCATTTTATTTCTCTTATGTCAAAAATCCAAAAAGATTTTCAGTGTGTTTTAGCATAAATTTTTGAAAAAATACAAAAAGATTTTCGACAACTAGTGTTGGAAAGCTGATTTTCAAAATTCCGAGTGCTAAACATGATGAACAAATGGTTTGGGAGAGTGTGTTGTTTTGAAAATAAAAATGATATATCTTCAAATGGTTCATCAAAGATTAACATTGTAAAATCATTCTTTGATTGTATACTGTCTGCGAGTGATTCATTAGATGATGAGATTATCTTTACAAGTTATCATCAGAAATTTATTGTGAGGTAGAGGATGTGCAGGTTTCTAAGTGATAGAGAACCAGGTTCCGATACCTGAAGTCTTTGTGATTTCAACATGCCAGACTGCGATCCCAGCATTTCGAAAGGGGGAGTCTGAAGACATCCAAGTAGAGATTGTTCGTGGACAGTCTGTTGGTGATGATGAAAAGAGAAGATAAAGATTTGAGGATGCTTACACTGTGAGATATTTCAGAGAGCGTTCAGGCAGATAAAGACTGAAGACGTTGAAGACTCGACACTTAAGACTCGTCAACATCTGAGGGGGAGTCTGTTGGTGCAGTCATCTGTCGTCTTCGTCTTATGTCGAGTCTCGGGTTCGTTGCAGATCTGATTAGGCATGACATCACAAGTGACATCACCCAGGTGACATCACAAGTGATGTCATGAAATAGGAAACTGAATGTTAGCCGAATGAAGACAAAAGTCATTTTGGTCCAATTAGAAGTGACCGTTTGAAGGCCCAATCAGGTGGTTCCGTTTGAAGGCCCAACTGTTTTGAGATTGAAGCCCGTTTGAAAACTTGTCCGTTTGAATGTCAAATTGTTAGAAAGTAGATGTCCGTTTGAATTATTTGTAAATGTTGTCCGTTTGTGTAGTGGCCGTTTGAGGGTGTGACCATTTGAGGCCTTTCGTTTGAAGGTGACCGTTTGAGCATGTTCAAACGGTAGGGTCTTCTAGTATAAATAGTATTCAAACGATGTCAAAAAAAAAAAAAACGGTCAGGCAAAGTGATACCGAAGTGCTGCCGGTATTTCCTATCATTGTAAACACTGTTATTTGAATGTACAAGAGGATTAAAGTGTATTTCATGCTGTTTTCAAGTTCGTTTCTTAGTTTCCGCCTCTAAAACGTACGAGAGCTCTTCCGAACGACTCATTCAGGTCGAAATCGATCCTACAAACTAATTACCTTAAAACATGACCAATGTTTTGATAGAGACATTGGGGTTGGGCAAATACATCTTGTAGCCGTTGCGGTAATCAAGTTATTAACAACATCAAATCAAATCATTGAACTGTTTTATACAATATCTGGTAACTAAACGCGTTAACAAAACTTTGAACTCACCAGCGTCGTCTGACACACTTGTCTGCATGCTTGCAGGTCATTAGATTTCTGATTATGGACTTGCTATCTGGGAGTGCTGAAGTGGTCATGGATCGAAACTCTTGGATATTTGATACATTGATCTTGAACACTTATTTTGAAACAATTGATAAACAATTTACTATATGCTTCCGCCGAACGTGTTCCTTGGTTTAAACTTATGACTTAGATTTATCTTATGCAATGAATCGAATGTTTTATTTAAATATTTGTTATTGGTTCAATGTGATTGGTATTTTGGGGGTGTGACAGTTTGGTGTCAGAGCCACTAGTTATAGTGAACTAGGTTTTAAAACGTTTTCATAAAACCAGACTATAACCGAATAACTTTGAAAATCGACCATGACACTTAGCTCCAGATTGCAAGGTTCGTTCTCTATTTACTTTATGCGTTACTTGTTTAGTAGTTACACACTCACAGTTTGCATGAAACGATATATTAGATACTGTGGTGATTTGATAGTGTGACATTACTTTTCGACTCTTGTGATTTGTAATCTTGTGATACCTTCTGTTTTGCTACTTGAATGCGGGGGAAAATTTTGGCGCAAGTTAAGAGGCACTGAGACGAGCATGCAAATTGCCTTATTATTATGGGTGCACACATAATAATAACGTGAGGTGCATGTAAGTCCCAGTGAGTCTTAACGAGTGTGAGAAGGGTTCTGCCCTATTGTGTGTAAACTTGGTAGTTTGTAGATTTCAACATGATACCAGACTCTTACCTGATCTCGACTCCTAAATTTGTTCCCTTTCCTTATATAGAATCATGAGTGGACGAGGTCATGGACGTGGTCACATCGCAATGACCCAAGCTGAGCTGACAAACTTAATCAATACACGTGTGGCTGAGGCTTTGGCAGCCTACCAAGCTGGTACGTTATGTTCCATTTACCCTTATTCTTATGTCGCGTACATAACTCTTACCCTTGTAATGTGTTTTCTTTCATCTATTAGGTCAGCAAGCGCAAAACCAAAACAAGCCACCTGCTTGTACGTTCAAGGCGTTCATGGATTGCAAGCCACAGACTTTTAGTGGGACTGAAGGGAATGTAGGACTCCTGAGTTGGTTTGAGAAAGCAGAATCCGTGTTTGCGATGTGTAACTGTCCAGCTGGGGACAGAGTGAAGTATGCTTTGGGCACACTCGAGGATAGTGCCCTGACATGGTGGAATGCCCAGGTTCAAATATTGGGCATCGAGGTTGTGACAACTCGTACTTTCAAGAGTCTTGTGCTAGTTTTCTGTGTGATAGTTTTGTATTGTAATTATGTGTACATGTTTAAATGATTGAACTATTTGAATAAGATGTTTAAGGGTTATTAGTGTCACACCCCGATTTCCACGTGTCTCACCGGTGGGCCCGGTGGGGGATTACCGTGACGTAGTTGGCAACATTATAGTCAAACCACACAATATATATGAATGCACAGCGGAAGCATAAAGATAATATATTTCAACATTTAGTGTAATATCAATGTATCACCATTGTTGAAATAATAATCCACAGGGATCAAATAGAAATAACAAAAGTATTGTTCAACAGACTTCAGGCATCTTAAGCTTGCGAGACTTCTAATGATGCTAAGGAGAAATCCCAGCCAATTTCGCATAGTACCTGCATTTAGTCTTTTTGGGGAAAATACGTCAGTTTACACTGGTAAATACATTCAACTGACACTTTTGTAAAATGTTTGATAAAATTGGTTTAAATGCTCAAGGCACAAACTCTTTATAACTTGGGATAATTTATAATCGAATCTTGTAAAGAATTACATGTTACTATGCGTTCGGTCGCCCGAGTTGTGTCGGGTTAAAGTTTAATAGACACACCACATAGTATAAAACCGTGGCGGGTAACCAACGGCTACACTTTTATAGTTATAGACATAATGCCGGGTGTACGCCTACACCGGGATATCAAGGTCGTGGCCATTCATAAATGCTGCCAAGGATATCCGGGACATGGTCATTAACCTCCCAAAGGCGTCAAGCCAACAAAACAAGTTTTTAAACGGGTCACATTGATAATACCCAACTACTAATGAGTTGGGGTCAATTGCCCGACCAAGCGGTATTTTAGATACCGTAACCCAAGCCCGTATAACGGAAAATAAGTTAAAAGTATTTACCTTTGCAAGTATAATTCCTTAAATTGAAACAAATTGCAGATAGCTTTTACTGGTCCCCTAATCTGGAACGAAGGTTTAATTTAACCTATTAGAATCCTAACGGGTCTTTAATTTAGCCGTAGCTTAGACCGGTCAGTTTCAAAGTATAGTTATGGTTTAATCGCGTGAAAGGCGAAAACTGTGAATGGAGTGTGATTTTGACCCAACAAGTTTGGAGACTTGTTTTATGTGGGTATAATAATCATACTCTGGATTTTGGGGTCAAAACAATATGGTTTGACCCGTTTCGGCTAATTTATGTAAACTAGTTACATAGGCTGAACCGTGCGCGCAAAAGGCGCAACGGGTAACCGTAAGAGTCCTACACTGTTTTCCTAAGTCAACATGCTTTAAAGAGGCTGTAGTATCAGTAGGATACCTTCCATAATGCCCGTAACGAGTTTAAGTTGATATTATGCCCCGTAGGGGTATTTCGGTCTTTTTAAAGATTATAAAAGAGGTTTCAGAGTTCTACAGGAAATCTGAGTTTCCCGAACAGTTTATAAAGTCTAAAATACTTTATTTATTAATTAAAATCGGTAGCAACTGGAATCGGGTCAAAAGACCTTGTAGAACTCAAGTTATGGCCGAAAAGGGTATATTCGGTATTTACCGAACCGTTGCCATAACCGCAGGTTATGAGCAGGTTAAAAATAATCAAAAATCTTTAAAAATCCCAAAATATTATTTTACATTAGTGAGCAAAAGGTTTGGTGTCGAAATCCGGGTTTAGATAAGCGTTATGCTAATTGCCCTATTAAATTACTAAAGTTTCGCAATTTGCGCTAATTAGCATAACTCCTATTCTGGACCTCGGATTGACATGAAATTTTAGGGACATGCTTAGAAATCAGTAACCAAGGTCATGATCCTTTCACGTGTCCGAAATTCTCGTTTTAAATTAAAAAGGGCGTTACGGTCAACTTTTAAGCATTTAACGGAAATGTGTAAAAGGCTCGGACAAACAACGAACCGGTCACAGAGGGTTATACCATCATGTAACCTGGTACTAAGAGAGTCGTAAGGCATATCTAAATCAAACTTTAACGGGTCAGAACTAAAGTTAATGCAAAAGTCAAACTTTTGCGACTTTCGGCTCCGAACCGGGTCTAAACAGAAAGTGGTCGGATCAAACAAGCTTAGACTAGTTAATATACTTATTATCATGTTTTATGAGTGTTTAAACAGGTTACATATCATCTACATTACAGATTACGTGTAAAATCGCAAAATAGCTTTCTGTTGACTTTTTCTAAGCATGTTTGACTCGTCATTTGAACTAGTTAGAGTGGTGATCAGGGGGAACCCTTTTAAGGGTTTATTACCCACATAAATACCAACTTATAACTACTTTCAATTCGAGATATGACTGAGCCATTGAGGACTAATCTCAAAGTCAAACCGTAATTACGACGGTTTGATTTTTAGCTACATAACTAAGCAAAAACTAAACCACAAAGGATTGAACGACTTACAGAAGTCCAATGCAGATAGGAGAAGACTTGAGAGTGTTCTTGAGCTCCAGATGTGATCAAAAAGGTGTGAGGAACATTGTTGCAACATTATGGCCTTTTATAGGCAATGAGGATCACTAAGATAATCACACAAGGGTCTACAAGGCTCCCTTGATGATCAACAACTGTCCCTCAGTGCTAAAATATGATTAGGGGTCGCCCATATCTCTGGAAGATCTTGGCATTAATGTTTTACCGCTTAAAATAGCCAACAGCCAACTTTCTGTCGCTGGGCATTGCTTACGGACCGTATGGCATGGGCCTTGCGGTCCGTAAGCCTGTGGCGGAAACACTTTTACCCCTTCACCCCCTTACGGTCTGTAAGGCATGACCCTTACGGTCCCTAAGCGATCATCAGTGGCAAAAAAAAATTAACCTTTCATGATTTGAATGGTCAACTTGAAATTAATAATTTTGATGGATTTCCTTTAACCCATGCTTGCCCAGATGTCTACCCCATTATGCAATATGGGTTTGTAAGAAGGATGGGCTCATGGCTAGTTATTTATCTTGCATTATTTTCTTAAGACCCAAATTAATCAACTTGGATATTTTTGATTATTATTAATGACCCGATTAAGATTAGGTGCTTATAAATTTGCTTGGGGTCTCGGGATTTATAGTGTCGAAGTCGCTCAGAGGTATAAAATTAACATGTCGACATATTCAAAAATCCTACCGCATATCTTAATTAAATCCGGGTTTATATTATTTTTGTCGTATTTGACACGTGTTATTTATTTATTGGACACAAAAATTCGAGGTGTCACATCCTCACCCCCTTAAAATAAATCTCGACCCGAGATTTATTGAAACAAATAAGGGTATTTTTCTTTCATCGTGGATTCAACCTCCCACTTGAATTCGGGACCTCTACGGGCATCCCACTTGACCTTAACATTAGGTACATGCTTCCTTCGAAGCTTCTTTACCTGTCGATCTTCAATCGACAAAGGTTTTTCCACGAATTTCAAGCTCTCATCTATATGCACATCTGTATGTGGTATTACCAGTGATTCATCAGCGAAGCACTTCTTGAGATTGCAGATGTGGAACACATCGTGAATTCCATTGAGCTCTTCCGGTAAGTTTAGCTTATAGGCAACTGACCCGACCCGTTCGATAACCTCGAAAGGTCCTATGTATCTCGGGCTTAGTTTGCCTTTCTTACCGAAACGCATCACCCCTTTCCAGGGTGATACTTTAAGTAACACTTTTTCACCTACTTCGAAGTGAAAATCTTTGCGCTTTGGATCCGCGTAACTCTTCTGCCTATCTCGGCAGCTTTGAGACGGTCTCGAATCTGGACAATCTTGTCCGTTGTCTCGAAAACTATCTCTGGTCCAGACAATTGGACATCTCCAACTTCCGCCCAACAAACAGGCGATCTACACTTTCTACCGTATAATGCCTCGAAAGGCGCAGCCTTAATGCTGGTATGGTAGCTATTGTTGTAGGAGAATTCGATTAGTGGTAGGTTCTTATCCCAACTACCACCCAAATCGATAGCACATGCACGTAGCATGTCTTCCAACGTTTGAATAGTATGCTCACTCTGACCGTCTGTCTGAGGATGGTAAGCCGTACTAAAATTCAAACGTGTGCCAAAAGATTGCTAGAAACTTTTCCAGAAGTGCGACATGTATCTAGTATCCCGGTCAGAGATAATAGACACAGGTATGCCATGCAGGGCTACAATCTTATCAACGTATAACTGGGCTAACATGTCGGAGCTATAAGTCTCCTTGATGGGTAAGAAATGAGCTGACTTAGTCAGTCTATCGACTATAACCCATATTGTGTCATTTCCTTTTCTCGTCTTGGGTAACTTGGTAATAAAATCCATAGTTACACATTCCCACTTCCATTCGGGAAGTTCAGGCTGTTGTAGTAAGCCAGATGGCTTTTGATGCTCAGCTTTGACTTGCGCACAAGTTAAGCATTTTGCTACATAAGCGGCTACAGACTTTTTCAAGCCTATCAACCAATAATTTGCCTTTAGATCCTGCTACATCTTATCAGCTCCAGGATGGACAGAATATTTGGAACTATGGGCTTCCTGGAGGATAACATCGTGTAGTCCTCCATAAATCGGAACCCATATTCGTCCATTCAATCGTAAAATTCCGTCCTTGCTAAGAGTTAACTGCTCCTCAGTTACTCCTAACTTTTCTTTAGGATAATTAGCTTCCAACACAGCCTCTCGCTGTGCAGCTAATATCCTTTCAATCAAATTATTCTTCACTTCAATGCTCTTGGCATTGATTCGGATGGGTTTCACCCTTTCCTTTCTACTCAGGGCATCAGCGACTACATTCGCCTTGCTGGGATGATATCTGATTTCACAATCATAATCATTTAAAGTCTCCATCCAACGGCGTTGCCTCATGTTTAGCTCCTTCTGATTAAACAGATGTTGAAGGCTCTTGTGATCCGAATAGATCACAAACTTGATACCATACAGGTAATGCCTCCACAGTTTTAGTGCGAACACAACGGCACCCAGCTCTAAGTCATGGGTGGTGTAGTTCTTCTCGTGCACCTTTAACTGTCTCGAAGCATAGGCAATAACCTTGCCTTTCTGCATGAGCACACATCCCATGCCAGTGTGTGATGCGTCGCAGTAAACTACGAACTCCTCGGTACCTTCCGGTAGTGTCAGCACAGGAGCATTGCTCAGCTTTTGCTTCAGAATATCAAAGGATTCTTGCTGTTTAGGGCCCCATACAAACTTTATCTTCTTCTTGGTCAGGGAAGTTAAGGGCGCAGCAATCCTTGAAAAATTTTCAATGAATCGCCTGTAGTATCCTGCTAACCCCAGGAAACTACGAATCTCAGTAGGCGTCTTTGGCTCTTGCCAATTCATGACAACCTATACTTTAGCGGGATCCACCTGGATACCACGCTCGCTGACAACGTGTCCTAGAAATTGGACTGCTCGTAGCCAGAATTCGCACTTAGAGAATTTGGCATATAGTTTCTCATGATGTAGCAGTTTGAGAATACAGCGAAGGTGTTTCTCATGGTCAGCTCGGTTCTTCGAGTATATAAGAATGTCGTCGATGAAAACGATGACGAATTTGTCCAAGTACGGCTTGCAGACGCGATTCATGTGATCCATGAACGCAGCCGGTGCATTAGTGAGCCCAAAAGGCATCACTAGGAACTCGTAGTGACCGTAGCGAGTCCTAAATGCTGTTTTATGTACGTCTTCATCTCTGACTTTCAGTTGATGGTAGCCTGACCTCAAATCGATCTTCGAAAAATAACTTGCCCCTTGTAACTGATCGAACAAATCATCGATCCTCGGCAAGGGATATCTATTCTTTATCGTGACCTTATTAAGTTCGCGATAATCGATGCACAGACGCATCGACCCGTCCTTCTTCTTAACAAACAGGACAGGTGCTCCCCAGGGAGACGAACTGGGTTTGATGAAACCTTTAGCTAGCAGTTCATCCAGCTGGGTTCTCAACTCCTTCATTTCGGTTGGTGCTAGCCTGTAAGGTGCTCTAGCAATAGGTGCTGCTCCAGGGATGATATCAATCCTGAATTCCACTTGCCTATCTGGTGGCTATCCAGGTAGATCTTCAGGGAAAACTTCTGGATACTCCGAAATGACGGGAATGTCTCCTATCTTCGGTTTAGGCTCTTCAATAATCACCTGTGCCATGTAGATGACACAACCTTTCTTCAGACATTTAGAAGCCTTGAGCATAGTCACTTGCTCAGGCAATCCGTACTGGGTGTCTCCCCGAATGGTAAGCGATTCACCAGACGGAGTCTTTATCACCACTTGCTTTCTGTTGCAGACGATTTGGGCCTGGTTGTGAGATAACCAGTCCATACCCAACACTAGGTCAAAACCTGCCAATTTAAAGGGAAGTAGAGATAGAGGAAAAGAGTGGTTCTTAATGGATATCACACATCCATCTAACACAGTGGAGACGGTTTCTATGGTGCTATCTGCTAGCGCTACCTCGTATTTCACATTTAAGGTTTTGACAGGCATATTCAGCAATTTGCAAAATTTATGATCTGCGAAAGACTTATCCGCGCCTGAATCAAAAAGTACTCTTGCAAAGATGTCATTTACGAGAAAATTACCTGTGATCACGTTGTCATCCAGCACTGCTTCTTTCGCCTCCATCCTGAAGACTCTAGCATTGTTCTTCTTGGCCTCTTCAGGCTTCTTGGCATATTTAGGGCAGTTACTTTTAATGTGCCCCTTCTCGTTGCAGTTATAGTAGGTTGCATCTTTTATTTTCTTGCAATCCACAGTCTTGTGGTCCTTGGACTTGCACAACCCGCAAGCATACGACTTCGACTGAGTCTGCGAGTTTGAGTCGAGCCTACACTTTCCAAAGTGATGTCTCTTGCAAGTCTTGCACTTGGGCTTCTCACCAGACTGTTGCCCATTCTTCCTTGACTCTGACCCCCTCTTGTTATCACCGTTTCCACGGTGTTTCTTGCTCGACCTCCGTGAAGTTTCATCTTCACGCTTTCTCTTTTCAGCTTCTTTGTTCCTTAGCGATCTTTGTCGGACCGCATCCAGAGTAAGGGACAAAGATATATCGGCTACAGATCGAAAGGTCGCTGGCCGAGAGGCCTTCACGCTTGCCTTTATTTCGGGGGCTAACCCACCGATGAAACGAGTGATTCTCTTTGGCTCCGGGGTTACCAGATATGGAACCAACCGAGACATCGTGTTGAAGCTTGTTAGGTACGCTTGGCAGTCGAGGTTTGTCATCACCAATGATAGAAAATCGGATTCTATCTTTTCCACCTCATGTTGAGGGCAGTAATTCTCCTTAATGAGAGAAACGAATTCCTCCCATGTCATGCTGTATAGAACAGCCTTTCCCGAGGCCTGAACCAACGACCTCCACCAAGCCAGGGCCTCGCCCTTGAATAACTGAGACACAAACTTTACCACGTCTCTTTCCGCACAGCCGCTGATGTCCACCACGGTGTCCATCTCGTCAAGCCATGTCAAACAATCGACCGCTCCTTTCTCCCCAGTGAAGTCCCGGGGTTTGCATGATACAAAGTACTTGTAGGTGCAGCCTTTGGCGCGAGATGCGTCAGTATATACTCTTTCTTGACGGACACTGTTTTCATTGGACGAATGATTATCATCATCCTTTTTAGGCTTGGATGGCGGTTTGCTGTGAGATTTGGTGTGGGTCTTCGGCTTGGAGTGTGGTTTGGATATAGTTCGGCTCCGAGATTCAGTATATTCCTCATATTGTCGATCCAGAGCTGCCTTGACAGCGTTATCGACAAGAGCTTTCAACTCTGTGCCCGTCAGATGAACTTGGGCGTTATCATAATCGTCTTCCTTCGAGTGGCCATTTTCTCCACTAGGATCAGCCATGGTAACTTGAATCTGTTACAGAAGATAACGAAAATTTTATTTAGGAGTTTATTATGGAATTGTCTTTTATGGCAATTCATTAACCATGGTTACAGAGACCATATCTGGTTAATTTGTCACTCACTTTTATTTAGGATTTGAACATACTTATCCTAATTACAAATAATATTGTTATTAGCACAAAAGCCTAGTCACGAGGACGTTTTTATAATATTAGCCGAGATTACAGAGAATCAAGGTATGAAGGTTTGAACCGTAGTCCTTTTACCCTTTCTGACAGGGAGTCATAGACCACCACTGTCTTTTGTCTTATATGACAATCATTATGGCCCATAGGCACTACATCACTAATGGATGCTTAATAATTCGGCCCGTAGGCACTACATCACTAATGGATGTTTAATAAATGATCATCTTTATTGATGATTTAACCCATGATTTATTATATCATTAATTTGGGCTTTGAAATACTTAGAAGGATTCTTATACAGAATGACGCGTGCGATTTTTAACGAATCACATCTGCCATGAATGTTAACATGATTACAGAGGTTAACAGGGAATCTGAATCTTTTAATCAGGTCTTACCATCTTGGCCGGATCTTTATAAAGATACCTGGCTAGGTTTCACTCTTAAGATTCTTTATTTAGGTAGATTTAAATTTAAAAGGAATGATTTTTCGACTTATTTCATATATAGTAATAACAAAAATGAAATTTATAACATAACATTCCATAAACTTCAAATACGATTACACGCTGCCCTAAACGGGACTTTTAATTAAATAAGTACCTACGCAGAGGTTTATAGAAAAACAAGTCCACGCAGGGACCAACACAAGATAGATGTCCGCACAGGGACTATAAAGATAAGTCCACGTAGGGACTGAAATATGATAAATATCCACGCAGGGACTAAATTGCAAATACAACATTTCATAAGGAGACTAATGGTCTCGTTTCTTCCTTCCCTTCAGTAGGTTTGCTAAGCCTTTGAGAAATCCACGACTACTCTTTCATTCTTGTTCGAAGTCTCGTTCCACACGGTTTAACCGGTGGAGTATTTCTTCTTGCTCCGGTGGAGAAAAACGTGGCTGCGGCGCCGGTTGCTGGACCGGAGGTCTAGAAGGTATTGGATACCCGTGAGCTGAGTAATCTGGTCTCCAAGAGGTTCCATGGAGGGCATTGTAATTAGCCGCTACCACATATGGATCGGCATCATACTTATAGTTGTAGTGCGTGTGAGTCGGCTGCTCAAACGGATTGTACGTGGTGGAACCGTCGTACACTGGTATCGGATTGTCATATCCGAAAGGTGGCGGAGGTGGTGCAACTGGTGTAGAATTCACCTCTGCAGGGTGACCAGAAGGTTCCCCTAATTGTGGTTCTTCTTCAGGTACTGACGGAAAGTGACTAGCACTCGAGTGGCGAGGGGTGCTGAAATGAAATTCCCCTCCTCGGGTAGACATCCGTGCTCCTAACCTTCTACGCCTTGGCGGATCTGGAATTACTGGTTGAACCTGTGGCGGTGGTGGTGGCGTAATGGCCACGAACCGCGAATCCTCAGAAGGATCCTGTTGTTGCTGTTGATCATGAGGCGAGTAATGTTGTGAAGGTGTAAAGTACCAATTACATTGGTCAAACCTCGCCTGGTAGCTATCGGGACCTTGATAGGGCGTTCCATGGAAGGATGACCCATCCGAGATCTCGATTGGATGATTGGGAGTTCCCCTTGCAGGCTCGACGGGGTCTGTATCCTCGTCCATATCCACTGCATTATCTTTAGAAAAGTGATCCTCTGGTCCTAGAGGGTTATACCCTATTGGCTCTTGGACATAGTCCGCCGGGTTAAATTGTCCTATGAAGAAAGGTGATGGATCGTCGTAAGATCGGTGCGAAGCAGATCGCTGTAGAGGTAAAAAGGATGGTTGAGGGTTATTTGGATTGTTTTCCGAGTCTGGTCCAAATGAATGGCGGTATGAGGGTGTTGAGCTATGCGAGGTAGAATGTCTCGCATGTTCAAAAAGGTTTCTCCTTCGTCTCTGTGGTTCCTCACTTCTTGTACTGGAAGGAGCTCGCGTGTTCGAAGGTCCAGCTTCCTGATCATTGTGAGTAATGATCGTTCCTCTGCCTCTTCCTCCTCTTCCTCGTCTGATTGCAGGTGGCATATTTCCTGCTTTTAAAACTTTAAATAACAATAAACAATAAAAAGACAAACTGGAATAATAATTCAAATTTGTCCTATGTTCTTGTCTAGACTCAAGTATGTGCAATTGTGTAACCGAGATTAAACACAAAGGTTAGTGTTTAATTCACTCCGTGTTGGCTCTGATACCAACCTGTCACACCCCGATTTCCACGTGTCTCGCCGGTGGGCCCGGTGGGGGATTACCGTGACGTAGTTGGCAACATTATAGTCAAACCACACAATATATATGAATGCACAGCGGAAGTATAAAGATAATATATTTCAACATTTAGTGTAATATCAATGTATCACCATTGTTGAAATAATAATCCACATGGATCAAATAGAAATAACAAAAGTATTGTTCAACAGACTTCAGGCATCTTAAGCTTGCGAGAATTCTAATGATGCTAAGGAGAAATCCCAGCCAATTTCGCATAGTACCTGCATTTTGTCTTTTTGGGGAAAATACGTCAGTTTACACTGGTAAATACATTCAATTGACACTTTTGTAAAATGTTTGATAAAATTGGTTTAAATGCTCAAGGCACAAACTCTTTATAACTTGGGATAATTTATAATCAAATCTTGTAAAGAATTACATGTTACTATGCGTTCGGTCGCCCGAGTCGTGTCGGGTTAAAGTTTAATAGACACACCACATAATATAAAACCGTGGCGGGTAACCAACGGCTACACTTTTATAGTTATAGACATAATGCCGGGTGTACGCCTACACCGGGATGTCAAGGTCGTGGCCATTCATAAATGCTGCCAAGGATATCCGGGACATGGTCATTAACCTCCCAAAGGCGTCAAGCCAACAAAACAAGTTTTTAAACGGGTCACGTTGATAATACCCAACTACTAATGAGTTGGGGTCAATTGCCCGACCAAGCGGTATTTTAGATACCGTAACCCAAGCCCGTATAACGGAAAATAAGTTAAAAGTATTTACCTTTGCAAGTATAATTCCTTAAATTGAAACAAATTGCAGATAGCTTTTACTGGTCCCCTAATCTGGAACGAAGGTTTAATTTAACCTATTAGAATCCTAACGGGTCTTTAATTTAGCCGTAGCTTAGACCGGTCAGTTTCAAAGTATAGTTATGGTTTAATCGCGTGAAAGGCGAAAACCGTGAATGGAGTGTGATTTTGACCCAACAAGTTTGGAGACTTGTTTTATGTGGGTATAATAATCATAATCTGGATTTTGGGGTCAAAACAATATGGTTAGACCCGTTTCGGCTAATTTATGTAAACTAGTTACATAGGCCGAACCGTGCGCGCAAAAGGCGCATTGGGTAACCGTAAGAGTCCTACACTGTTTTCCTAAGTCAACATGCTTTAAAGAGGCTGTGGTATCATTAGGATACCTTCCATAATGCCCGTAACGATTTTAAGTTGATATTATGCCCCGTAGGGGTATTTCGGTCTTTTTAAAGATTATAAAAGAGGTTTCAGAGTTCTACAGGAAATCTGAGTTTCCCGAACAGTTTATAAAGTCTAAAATACTTTATTTATTAATTAAAATCGGTAGCAACTGGAATCGGGTCAAAAGACCTTGTAGAACTCAAGTTATGGCCGAAAAGGGTATATTCGGTATTTACCGAACCGTTGCCATAACCGCAGGTTATGAGCAGGTTAAAAATAATCAAAAATCTTTAAAAATCCCAAAATATTATTTTACATCAGTGAGCAAAAGGTTTGGTGTCGAAATCCGGGTTTAGATAGGCGTTATGCTAATTGCGCTATTTAATTACTAAAGTTTCGCAATTTGCGCTATTTAGCATAACTCCTATTTCGGACCTCGGATTGACATGAAATTTTAGGGACATGCTTAGAAATCAGTAACCAAGGTCATGATCCTTTCACGTGTCTGAAATTCTCGTTTTAAATTAAAAAGGGCGTTACGGTCAACTTTTAAGCATTTAACGGAAATGTGTAAAAGGCTCGGACAAACAACGAACCGGTCACAGAGGGTTATACCATCATATAACCTGGTCCTAAGAGAGTCCTAAGGCATATCTAAATCAAACTTTAACGGGTCAGAACTGAAGTCAATGCAAAAGTCAAACTTTTGCGACTTTCGGCTCCGAACCGGGTCTAAACAGAAAGTGGTCGGATCAAACAAGCTAGGCTAGTTAATATACTTATTATCATGTTTTATGAGTGTTTAAACAGGTTACATATCATCTACATTACAGATTACGTGTAAAATCGCAAAATAGCTTTCTGTTGACTTTTTCTAAGCATGTTTGACTCGTCATTTGAACTAGTTAGAGTGGTGATCAGGGGGAACCCTTTTAAGGGTTTATTACCCACATAAATACCAACTTATAACTACTTTCAATTCGAGATATGACTGAGCCATTGAGGACTAATCTCGAATTCAAACCGTAATTACGACGGTTTGATTTTTAGCTACATAACTAAGCAAAAACTAAACCACAAAGGATTGAACGACTTACAGAAGTCCAATGCAGATAGGAGAAGACTTGAGAGTGTTCTTGAGCTCCAGATGTGATCAAGAAGGTGTGAGGAACATTGTTGCAACATTATGGCCTTTTATAGGCAATGAGGATCACTAAGATCATCACACAAGGATCTACAAGGCTCCCTTGATGATCAACAACTGTCCCTCAGTGCTAAAATATGATTAGGGGTCGCCCATATCTCTGGAAGATCTTGGCATTAATGTTTTACCGCTTAAAACAGCCAACAGCCAACTTTCTGTCGCTGGGCGTTGCTTACGGACCGTATGGCATAGGCCTTGCGGTCCGTAAGCCTGTGGCGGAAACACTTTTACCCCTTCACCCCTTACGGTCCGTAAGGCATGACCCTTACGGTCCGTAAGCGATCATCAGTGGCAAAAAAAAATTAACCTTTCATGATTTGAATGGTCAACTTGAAATTAATAATTTTGATGGATTGCCTTTAACCCATACTTGCCCAGATGTCTACCCCATTATGCAATCTGGGTTTGTAAGAAGGATGGGCTCATGGCTAGTTATTTATCTTGCATTATTTTCTTAAGACCCAAATTAATCAACTTGGATATTTTTGATTATTATTAATGACCCGATTAAGATTAGGTGCTTATAAATTTGCTTGGGGTCTCGGGATTTATAGTGTCGAAGTCGCTCAGAGGTATAAAATTAACATGTCGACATATTCGAAAATCCTACCGCATATCTTAATTAAATCCGGGTTTATATTATTTTTGTCGTATTTGACACGTGTCATTTATTTATTGGGCACAAAAATTCGAGGTGTCACAATTAGATTGTGGAGTGTTTAATGATAAGATGATGACTGATCGCATAAGAACCTGATCACACAACATCCTTCGGGTCACACAACTCGTGCACGACCACACACACACACCTCTCTTTGAGGAGGACTAGTCCACGACCCATATGAAACCCGAGTGATGGGTTCGGCCCACAATCAATGAATACACACACATGATCAGAATGTAAACTCTCATAATCCTTTCAAAACACAAGATAACCTTAAACCCTAATTCTCTTCCCCTCTCCCTACAACTCGACGGCAGAAACCCCTTCCTCTCTTCGAAGCCGACGAGAGTCTCATCTCTCAAGTCCTCTTCGGTTCCATCTTACATTCGGTTGGTACACGATTGCTATGATTTGACCTAACTGTTGTTACACTTGATTTCATGATGATATGATTAGTTGCTTGGTTTCGTTTGGCTTGAGGTTCTATGCAGTTAATGCAGAAAAATATCGGATATCGGTCAAGGACCGATATTTAAGATATCGGTTATCGCGGTGGGATATCGGTAATTTATAATATAATGTAAAATATATTATATATATAGAACCTATATAATATATGTGTATTAACATCTAGAACTGATTAGTGCAACAATTTAGCCGTATTTAGTGTTAAAATAAGTTGTTTTCGAACTCAAACTAATTTTACATTTTTATGTAATTTTTTACAACTTTTAGGTACTAAATGGAAACTGGTAAAAGATAGAGGGGCTAAATGTTAAAATACATCAAGTTTATAAACCCCTAAACCTAAAACACGCTAAAAAACCCCAGCCGCTATCTTCTTCACCTTCTTCTTCCTTGTTTCCAGAAACCCTAAACCTAAAACACGCTAAAACACCCATCCGCTCTCTTCTTCACCTTCTTCTTCCTGCTTGCCAGCAAAAAGCATCACGGGAATCAGAATTTTTTGGCGGAAATCGTCGTGGGAATCGTAATAGATATGTGTTTTTATCTTTTTTCAGCTTATCTGTTCAATTTTCACTTCGTTGTTGGGCCTATCGATATTCTCGGTGAGATAACCGATATCAGAATTACAAAATATCAGCGATATACCAGTATATATCACCGATATTATCGCCACCGATATTATTACCGATTTTTCAAACCGACATGCTAGCCAAGGTCCAATAACCGATATATCGGAGAGATATCACCGATATATCACCGAGATTGACTGCATAGTTGAGGTTTGATGATTAGGGTGTTTTGTTAGTAAAAATTCTGGATAAACAACTTGTGACATCCAACTGTTAGAATTGATTAAAATGAATGCATGATGTGGTCGATGATGATTAACAATTGGAATCCTTCATATGATCTTGAACATAAAAACTGAATTAAACAATGATGAATGGTGTGTGTATGATCGTTGCTTATTAATCAAGTTGGAATGATTAGGGTTGCATATTAGATATTGAAATCATTGATTCGATGATTGATGTTCTTGATTAGTTTACGATTAGGGTTGTATGACCATGCATGATTCCTCATTTAATTATTGATGATTGATCTGATTTGATTGGAATGGTAGGTGTTGATCATGATTTGATTATGTTTCGGGTACATGATAACTGATTAGAGATTGATTGATTGTAAATCGTGTAATTATAGAATGTGTAACTGATTTGCATGATTTGAGGAAAACAGGTAACTGATTGCACAAGTTTCAAATCGCACATCTAACCAATCGCACAAGCTAGTTCTGATCGCACAAGTTCCCTTTAGTCACACAAGAGCTCAGTCGCACAAGTCAATCGCACAAGCTCGGATATGTTAGGGTACAACTGTTAAAACACAAGGTACAACACAATACTGCATGATCGCACAACATACTGTGGATCGCACAAGCTGGTGCCGATCGCACAAGATGTTGGGCCACACACACAATGTATTAGGTTAGGTGATGTTATTGGGCCGAGCAGCCTAAAACCCAATCGCACAAGTTAAATATTTGTTTCATTGTTTGGGCCGCACAAGAGGTGGGTTGCATGTTACTAGGTCGGGTATGTTGTTGGATCGCACAACCCATTGTGAGTCGCACAAGATTGTACTGGACGTACAACGGGTTGGGCCGGGTGATCATTGGGCTCTATTTGCTCGCACAAGATGATTGGGCTCGCACAAGCTCAACGGCCCAATCATCTGAGTAGCACAAGTATGATTTATGTCTATGTGAACTGTATGCTACTGTTAATATGATCGGTGTGTTTTCCATGTTCGCTATGTGTTGTAACATGATAGCTTATGTGTGAACCAACTTGCACTACTTGAACCTAGACCTGACTTGTATGGTAACCATGTTAGGACGTGGTTGACCACTAGCAGGTTGATTGACCTCTTTGTGTATCTGCCAAGCAAACCGAGGTGAGTTCACACTTTCCACAAGGCATGGGATTCCCAGGGGTTGGGAATGGGTAAAGGATTGAAACTGAAACTGCGTGATCTCCTGGTTTGGAACACGTACACACCCTCTTCATTGAAGGGTGACAACACATGATAATGGTATAATTGGAAACTGCGTAATCTCCTGGTTTCGGGTTTACGTACACATCCTCTTTATTGAAGGGTGACAACATGGATATAGACCAAAAACTCTATCATGAAGTCCCTCACTTTTATATCGACTTAATCGCCGGGCCAATGGCGAGCGGGTCATTAGTTAGATAGCGCTATTTAGGTTTGACAAGCCTCACACCGTGCCGCAGAGGACATACGTGAACTAATGGATCTGGGCACATCAATGATGATAGACATTGATGCTAGGGCACCAACTTACTTCAGTCAGTAGTCGATATGGTAACGGGTCTAGTGGGTTAAACATGGGGTAGCCCCCATGGCTGGATAGCCAGAGGAAAAAGGAACTATACAACTTACGTTTTAAACTATGGGGTAACCCCCACGCCAAGTAAGCCAGCTAACAAGAAACTATGGTTTTTGAAACAACTTAAAATGGACACCCAACTTTCGTTGTTACATGCCTTGCAGGTTTTTAGGTGCATATTGTTGGAACTTGCTGTCTGGGAAGCTGGAGTGGTCATGGGTCGAGATACATGGAAACACAATTCAAGACTAATGGTTTTTACTTGTGGTTTATAAACACTTAACGAATGTATTATGCTTCCGCTGTACACTGTGAATTATTTGTAACGTTGTAACATTTAATGTTATTAAATGAAAGCTTTATTTAAATATAACTATGAGTTCAATGTGATTGGTGGCTAGATCCTGGTACGCCACACTCCTCGCGGTGATACTCCGCTTGTGGTATTTTGGGGGTATGACAGATTGGTATCAGACACCACAAAGCACATCGACATCAGACATCACTTTAAAGACCAGCTGGCAGATGTGCTCACAAAAGCACTTGATACAGCCACTTTTGAAAGCTTGGTCTCTAGGATTGGGATGCTAAACATGGAATAACAAGCAACATCTTGTTTTTCTATGAATAAGAACAACAAAATGTTTTCAGAAAATCAAAAAATCCATCCTTAAAAATAGCTTAAAAATGAAAATTTCATTAAAATCCTTAAAAGTCTGCCATAACCACTGATTGTTCAAAAGTCTGCTCTACTTCAAAAAGTCTGCCCACTGCTGAAAGGCAACCTCTGTTCTCTCATTCCTTGATAACCACTGTTGTTCAAAAGCAGTGTCTTATCCACTGATATGCTATCCACTGATAGTGAAAATCATCCACTTTAGAGAGCAGATGTTATGGCACAACAGCATTTTAGGAACAACAGTGGATAAAAACCAACAGTGGATAGAAACCACTGCTGAGCCCACTGCTCCAGGTGATCAGAGTAGCACACCCACTGCTCTGAAACCCACACCTGCCACCACCAAAAAGACCAAAAGAAAACCATCCAGAAAACCCACCAAACCCAAAACAAAGGCAACTCTAGAAGATGAGATCCCAGAGCAACTGCCAGTGACAGCACAAAAGTCACCAGAAACCACTGCTGCTACTTCCTCACAGCAGTTGGTAGAAAGATCTCAACCCCAGCCTCAAACTCCTCTTGCATCCTCACAAAAGGATCAAGTTGTAAGCACAGGGACACCACAATATGAAGCTCTAGGTCCACTCGGATCTTTCTTCCACAGTCCTGATCCCAAGGACATGTCTCTTTCTACATCCATACCCTCACCAATCATAATGCCACAATCAATAATACCCCTGTTGCATGCAGTTGATATTGCACAGACACAAACCAGTTCCTCTCAATCACCCATTACTGAGAGCATACATCCACAAGTGACTGGGTCTGATGTTAATACCTCTGTTATCCAAGCAACAGTTGAGGAGGTTACACCCCCTGAGTTACAAGAAACTCTCGGTGGTAGTTCAAGTGGAGCAGCAACTACAACTGATGGATCAACAGATCTTCAGTTGGACAGTTGTTACATAACTAAGACTCCCTTGAAGGCAATTTCTTCCATGGCAACATCGGTAACCACCAGTAAGTTATCTTTAGCTGCTGGTAACATCAAAGGTTTATTGGTTGCTGAAGAAAGAAGTCCCCAGTACCAAGAAAAAGGGGCATCAATGGATGACTTTTGGGCAACAGCTCCTAAGTCACACATTGATACAACCACCACTGGTGGGGATTCAGATGATCCTGTTAAATCAGGTGATGATTCAAGATACAACGAATTGACGGCCAGAGTTGAAAATCTAGAATCCTCAGTTGCCGAAATAAAAGATATGGTGCAGCAGCTGTTAGAAGCTCAAATAGCCCAATCTTCTGCTCCTCCTGCTCAAGCACCTGCTCCACAAGCATTTGCTGCAAATGAGCTTTGGAATATATTCCAACCCATGCTTGAACAACAGTAACAAATGGCTGATAAAAAGCATGCTCTTCAAGTAAAAATGCTGACCAACATGGTGGAATCAAGGTTCAAAGACACTCAAGCAGATATCAAAGCTATAAAGGCTAGCATCCAAAAGACTGCTCAGAGTGAAAAAGCTCCATCTACCATTTTCTTCATGGATACACCCCTGGCAGATAATGCCAAAAAGGGGGAGAAAATCAGGTTGAAAAAGAAAGGTATAGAAGATGGGATGCACATTGAACCTGAGAAACCCAAAACCTCAAAAACTTCAATAGCTGATACAACAGCAGTTACAAAAACTGCTGTCAGTAGCCAAACAGCTGCCATTACATCAACACACACACCTCCAACACACACAACTACTGTTTTAACACACACCACCACAACTACTGCTCCACCTCCATCATCATCTGTGTCTATAACACAAAAACCACCACTATCATCATCTACAATCACATCACCACCACTGCCTCCTGCCATAAAGCAGAAGACAACAGATGTTATAACATCTGTTGTAATGACAACAGTGGTTGAAACACCAGTTGTTTCAACTACTGTCAGTCAGTCACAGTCACAAACCACTGATCCACCCAAAACATCATCAGCCTCCCCTCCATTAAAAAGGAGAATGGTTTTCATTCCTGATGATGAGTCACCACCACCATCACCACCTTCACATCCTCAATCCCCTGCTCAAAAGCAGAAGACATCTGCTGACACATCAGCAGTTGTAATGACAGCAGCAGTTGAGACACCAGTTGTTTCAACAGTTGTTAGTCAACCATTCACCACTGCTCTATCCTTTCCTATATCTCAACCTAAGCTCTTTAGCAGAAAAAGAAAGCCAATCACTGCCAATGAAGGGATACATGATCCAAATGCTGCACAGTATCCACTGGAACTTGAAGCCTTAAAAATGAGATGAGGCAATTTTATACAGAAGAAGATCCTTCAAAAAGAAAATTCTCTTCACTCATAGGCTACATAGCACCAGAAGATATAAATGAGTATCTCAAGATAAAGGAAAGGCAAGCTAAAGTAAAAGCCAAGGTTGACAGTGAAAAAGAAAGGCTAAGCGAAGAAGGCATTGCTAATAGACTGGAGTTCTACCTTGCAAAGGTTAAGCAAATGGAAGAATTTACACAGGAACTAGAAAAGGAAAAGGCTGATCAAAAGAAGAAGCTAAAAATACAACTTCTAGCCTTCATCATGAAAGAAAAGTTCTACCCTGCTGAAGAATCCCAGTTTAAAGAATGGCCTTTAGCAGCTTTGAAGCATGAGGCTGAAAGGATCCAAAGAATCAAAAATGATCCTTCAAAGAAGAAAACTGCTCCAAACTGGAGTAAGTATAAAAGACTCATTGATGATCTCACTGCTGAATATAAAGGAAAGAAGAAGGAGTTGGTGGATGCCAAAGTAGACACTGCTGAAGCCATATCAAAATGGTCTAGGCAGCAAACTGATGAAGCCTATGAGAGGCTTAAGAAAAGGAAGAAGAAAGAACAAATGGTGAAAATGGAACAACAAATTGAAAACCTCAAGACAATGCTAAAATCAGCAGACAGTCCTACACTTGGGTCAAAACAAGATGAAGGCAAACAGCTGACTGAAGAAGAGGTCAAGGAAAAAGAAGCAGAGTTCTTCAAAGACACCATCATGAAAATGGGTCTGAAAGAAGATAGCTCATCAAAGCTTCAAAGCCTTTTTGTGAAATTATAAAACAGCCCTGCATCCTCAAACACTGCAACAGGCATGATAGACAATGAAAAACAAAAGCTTACTGGACAAGAAACTGCAGAAGACATAGCTGCAGTAAACAAAGTCATAGAAGAAGCTTTCAAAAGAATGTCTGAGAGTTTGCATGTGTTTTCAAGGCCATTATCCCTCAACTCATCAGAAGATAAATCTCTCCCAAGAAACCCATTAGGCTTTAAAATACTAAAGTGGATGTCTGATCAAAAGACCCACGTATTGACCCTGGTCAGAGCCAATGGTGAGGTGAAGCATATATCAAGGAAAGAAGCACTAGGCCTTAGTGTTAAAGATTTGCAGGATCTCTTTGAGCTTTCATTGTGCAGGGATGAAGATGACCAGAGTGCCAAAGAATTTGAAGCTGAATTCAAAGAACAAGCTAAGGCACTCTTGATGAGTAATAAAGGTCCTGAATAAGGAATGGTTTTGGCATTATCTGTTCCAGGGGGAGATTGTTGGGATTGAACCCTAACAGAGGAACAGATAATGTAAAGCCAAAACCGGATCCCATCAGTGGACACTTAATAAGCAGCAGTTTACTCTAATCTCTCCCCTTGACAGTGGTTATCTAACAGCTGATGGATGCTAAGTGCTGCTCAACTACAACAACTGACAAACCAAACTTTGATGATTACTTAACAACTGCTGAAGACAAACTCTGTTGCTCTATCTACTACTGTGTCCTAAGTACTGCTGAAGACTCATGCACTGCCCTCTCAAAGACTGATCACCTTTGAAGAAAGCACTGAAGACTCAACATCTGTGCTAAGGCTACAACAGTGGAACGTGAAGCAGTAGTTTCCTTATGTTTTGTACTTTAGTGATTATCAGATGTTACATAACAATAGTTTGTATAGAACAGTATTTATAGTTTATTAGGTTGTTAGATGTCACTATCATGGTGACGTCAGCTGAAGCATATCAGTAGTTTGGTTTGCCTATAAGTATGACAGTACTCTGTACTGTTACACTTGATTGTTTTGAGTGAGTTTTTCTCCTCAATTCATCCTTTCATCTTGTGCAACCAACTCTGGTGTATCAGGCTGAGGGGGAGTTTAGATTGTAAGCCTGCACTGTAATCTTTTGCTTTTATGTAAATCTTTTGATTTAATGAAAAGCAATTGTTTATCAATCTATACTTTCCTTTGTTTGTGTTTACAAAGTTTGCTACTCATTTCCGCTGCACTTATTCGTTTTATGCAAACAAACACAATCACAGACAGCCTCAGATCCTAACAGTTGTAACTTGATAGCTTATGTGTGAACCTACGTGCACTACTTGAACCTAGACCTGACTTGTATGGTAACCATGTTAGGATGTGGTTGACCACTAGCAGCTTGATTGACCTCTTTGTGTATCTGCCGAGCAAACCAAGGTGAGTTCACACTTTCCACAAGGCATGGGAATCCCAGGGGTTAGGAATGGGTAAAGGATTGAAACTGAAACTGTGTGATCTCTTGGTTTGGAACACGTACACACCCTCTTCATTGAAGGGTGACAACACATGATAATGGTATAATTGGAAACTGCGTAATCTCCTGGTTTGGGGTTGACGTACACATCCTCTTTATTGAAGGGTGACAACACGGATACTAGACCAAAAACTCTATCATGAAGTCCCTCAATTTTATATCGACTTAATCGCCGGGCCAATGGCGAGCGGGTCATTAGTTAGATAGCGCTATTTAGGTTTGACAAGCCTCACACCATGCCGTAGAGGACGAACGTGAACTAGTGGATCTGGGCACGTCAATGATGATAGACATTGACCCTAGGGCACCAACTTACTTCAGTCAGTAGTTGATATGGTAACGGGTCTAGTGGGTTAAACATGGGGTAGCCCCCATGGCTGGATAGCCAGAGGAAAAAGGAACTATACAACTTACGTTTTAAACTATGGGGTAACCCCCACGGCAAGTAAGCCAGCTAACAAGAAACTATGGTTTTTGAAACAACTTAAAACGAACACCCAACTGTGAACTCGCTCAACTTTGTTGTTGATTCGTTGTTACATGCCTTGCAGGTTTTTAGGTGCATATTGTTGGAACTTACTGTCTGGGAAGTTGGAGTGGTCATGGGTCGAGATACATGGAAACACAATTCAAGACTAATGGTTTTTACTTGTGGTTTATAAACACTTAACGAATGAATTAGGCTTCCGCTGTACACTGTGAATTATTGTAACGTTGTAACATTTAATGTTATTAAATGAAAGCTTTATTTAAATATAACTATGAGTTCAATGTGATTGGTGGCTAGATCCTGGTACGTCACACTCCTCGCGGTGATACTCCGCTTGTGGTATTTTGGGGGTGTGACAGAGGTGGCGAATGCCACTACTTGGGACGATTTTAAGGAGTTGATAAGGGAAGAATATTGCCCTCGTGATGAGATTCAGAAACTAGAAAATGAGTATTATGATCTGAAGATGGTGGGATCCGAGATTGAGGCATACGTGAAACGGTCACATGAGTTGGCTATCATGTGCCCGAACTTGTCCCGACCTCCACACCGAAGAATAGAACTGTTCATCAAAGGGTTAGCTCCACGGGTGAAGGGTTTGGTTACTGCAGCGAACCTCAACTACTTATGTCAGATTGTCCGTTTCGCTCACAAGATCACCGATTAGGAGGTGGAGAGTGGCTCGCTACCACCGCGCGTTTCTGCCACTACTGCTGCCACAACCACAGCTACTACGCCTACTAGTGATAACAAGCGGAAATGGAACGATACCGATAAAGCAACCAGTGCGAGTCAATCTCAGAAAAGGCCTGACAACAACAATAACCGTAGCTTTAGTCAGTCGTCCTCAGTTAATCAAGGCCAGGGCAGCAATCAGAATCAAGGCTCCTCTGTGGGGAAGAAGCCACAGTGCAACAAGTGTGGCTATCATCATTATGGATATTGTGTCTGGACTTGCCGTAGGTGCGAGAAGGCGGGCCATGAGGCCAAAGACTGTAGAGCCCCACAGCCAAAGCAGCAGCATCATAATCAACAGTATCAACGACAGCAAAGGCAACAACCCCATCAGAACCAGGGCTTTAAGACGGGGTGTTTTCAGTGTGGGGATGAGAGCCACTTTAAGCGGGATTTCTCTCAGTTGAATCAGAATGTTAGCGACAATAACAACCGCCAGAACAACAACAACAATGCTGGAAACAATGACAATAATGGCAGCAATGGGGGCAATGGTGCTCATGGAAGGGTGTTTACGATCGGTGCTGGTGATGCTAGGAACGACGGCAATGTCGTGACTGGTATATTTTCTGTGAACAATCTTATTGCTTCTGTGTTATTTGATTCTGGTGCCGATTGGAGTTATGTGTCCCTAGAGTTTAGTCAGCGATTAGGGTTAACTCCAACGCCTTTAGAAGTTAAGCATGTGGTAGAGTTAGCCGATGGCAAAACGATTGAAGCTTCACATGTCCTTTTTGGGTGTAAGTTAAATCTTGTAGGTCAAGTATTTGATATTGATCTCCTTCCTGTTACCCTCGGTACTTTCGATATAGTGGTTGGTATGGATTAGCTGTCTAAACACCAAGCTGAGATTCTGTGCAAGGAGAAGATTGTACGTATCCCTCTCCCTGATGGAGAGTCATTATCGGTTCAGGGGCATCGCGGTGGTGCGATGGTTGGTATCATCTCAGCTATGCAAGCGCAAAAATGTTTACGAAAGGGGTATCCTGCTATTTTAGCACTTGTTACTAATGCCCCATCAGAAGAAAGAAAGATTGAAGGCCTACCAGTTGTTTGTGAATTCCCTGATGTATTTCCTGAGGAACTTCCTGGTTTACCTCCTCACCGTCAAGTGGAATTCCAGATTGATCTTGCACCAGGAGCAGCTCCGATAGCTCGTGCTCCTTATCGTCTAGCACCTAGAGAATTCCAGGAGTTGTCTAATCAACTGCAAGAGTTACTGGATAGGGGCTTTATTCGACCCAGCTCTTCGCCTTGGGGAGCCCCAGTTTTGTTTGTAAACAAGAAAGACGGGTCCTTTCGCATGTGCATTGATTATCGGGAACTCAATAAGGTGACTATCAAGAACCATTATCCATTGCCACGCATCGACGACTTGTTTGACCAGTTGCAAGGGTCAAGTTTTTATTCGAAGATCGACTTAAGATCGGGCTATCATCAGGTGAGAGTCCGAGAGGAGGATGTTCCTAAAACGGCTTTTCGAACACGTTATGGCACTATGAGTTTTTTGTTATGCCGTTTGGGTTGACGAACGCGCCAGCGATCTTCATGGACCTCAGGAACCGTGTATGCGAGCCGTATCTTGACGGTTTCGTTATAGTATTCATCGACGACATTTTGATCTACTCGAAGAGTAAGGAAGATCACGAGCGGCACCTACGTCTTATTTTGGAACTCCTGAGGAAGGAGCAACTCTATGCGAAGTTTTCTAAGTGTGACTTCTGGATTCGGGAAGTACATTTTCTTGGGCACATTATTAATGAATCAGGAATACACGTGGATCCAGCTAAGATTGATGCTGTTAGGAATTGGGCGGCACCAAAGAGTCCTTCGGAGGTGCGACAATTTCTTGGTCTCTCTGGGTATTATCGAAGATTTATTAAAGACTTTTCGAAGATCGCTCAACCTCTTACCTCGTTGACACAGAAAGTTGTTGTGTATTCTTGGGGAACGAAGCAAGAGGATGCTTTCCAATTGCTGAAACAGAAACTCTATAGTGCACCGATTTTGTCTCTACCTGAAGGTACCGAAGATTTCGCGGTATACTGTGATGCATCTATTCAGGGTCTCGGTTGCATGCTGATGCAACACAACAAGGTGATAGCTTATGCCTCTCGGCTGTTGAAGGTTCACGAGAGGAATTTACGCTCAAGATCTGGAGGCATTACCTGTATGGTACTAAATGCACTATTTATACCGACCACAGGAGCCTCCAGCATATTTTCGACCAGAAGGATTTGAATATGCGACAGCGTCGCTGGGTAGAACTTTTGAACGATTATGATTGTGCGATCAAGTATCATCCGGGTAAGGCCAACGTTGTAGCTGACGCTCTCAGTCGTAAGGAATCAAAACCCAAGCGTGTTCGCGCCTTGCAGCCTACCATTCATCCTAACCTACCTGATCAGATTCGTTCTGCACAAACCGAAGCGTTAAAAGAGGTAAACATTGAAGCAGAATACTTAAGGGCCATGGAAAAACAACTTGTAGAGAGATCGGATGGTATTCTCTGCTTCATGGAGCGTGTATGGATTCCTTTGTTTGGTAACCTTAGAGAACTTGTGATGGATGAAGCGCACAAGTCCTGATACTCTGTTCATCCAGGTTCGGATAAGATGTATCAGGATCTCAAAGTCATGTATTGGTGGCCGAAGATGAAAGCTCACATAGCGACTTATGTGAGCAAGTGTTTAACCTGCTCGAAAGTTAAAGTGGAATATCAGAAGCCGTCTGGGTTGCTGTAACAACCAGAGAAACCCATGTGGAAATGGGAGCAAATCGCAATGGACTTTATCACTGGGCTACCAAGAACTCAAGGCGGGAACGACACAATTTGGGTGATCATTGATCGTCTCACGAAGTCAGTGCACTTTCTAGCAATCAAGGAAACAGATAAGTTCTCGCAATTAGCTGCTGTATACCTCAAGGAGGTGGTTTCTAGGCACGGGGTGCCAACTTCTATTATCTCTGACCGTAACCCGCATTTCATCTCAGATTTGTGGAAGTCGATGCACAAATCATTCGGCTCGCGTCTCGATATGAGCACTGCTTATCACCTGCAGACGGATGGTCAAAGTGAGCGAACCATCCAGACACTTGAAGATATGTTGCGAGCATGCGTGATTGACTTTGGCAAGGGTTGGGAGAAACACCTGCCGCTGATAGAGTTTTCTTACAACAAGAGTTACCATACCAGCATTCAGGCAGCTCCATTCGAAGCATTGTACGGACGAAAATGTCGTTCACCTCTCTGTTGGGCTGAGGTGGGTGACAGCCAGGTTACAGGTCCAGCACTTGTACTTGAAACCTCCGAGAAAATTGTGCAGAACAGGAATCATATGGCGGCGGCGCGCGATCGTCAGAAAAGCTACGCCGATAAGCGTAGAAAACCTTTGGAATTTGAAGTTAACGATCGTGTTATGTTGAAGATCTCACCTTGGAAGGGTGTTGTGCGTTTTGGGAAACGCAGCAAGCTTAACCCTCGTTATGTGGGGCCATTTAAAATTCTGGAATGGATTGGTAAAGTGGCCTACAAGTTAGAGTTACCTGCTGAGTTGGGTAACATTCATGATGTTTTCCACGTATCACAGCTCAAGAAGTATTTGTCTGATAAAACACTGGTCGTACCGTTTCAAGAGCTGAAGATCGACGACAAGTTCATAAGCACAGCCGTATTCCAATTGTCGAGGAACCAATAGAAATTATGGACCGGGAGGTCAAGGTCCATAAGCACAACCGTATTCCAATTGTGAGAGTTCGTTGGAACTCAAGACGTGGACCGGAGTTCACGTGGGAACGAGAGGATCAGATGAAGCTTAAGTACCCACACTTATTTCCAAAGGACAAGTCCAAGCCTGGTAAGTCTAAATCTAATGCAACTAGTGAATTTTGGGACGAAATTCCCAATCAAGTTAGGGATGATGTGGCACCCGCGGAAAATACACCGACATCCTGACTTGACGTCGTACATTATGGATTGTTTATCAAATTTCGGGACGAAATTTCTTTCAAGTTGGGGATGATGTGACAACCTGAGATTTCGAGTCCCTTTATTTATGTATCTATTGTGTGACAGTTTTGTTTTGATAAAGTGTCTTGTGTTATGTGATGTGTTACTTTTGAAAAACTAGAAGTTGTGATGATCATTGAATTGTTATATTTTGTGAATGTACAAATCAAACTCTGTACAACTAAAACCATACATGATGAAACACTTAAGAGTTTCGCCATAAACTATGTCCACGAAACTTAGAACTTTCGCCAGATACCTATCACTCGACGAAACATAGGGTTTCGTCATACCTATCACGACGAAACATAGGGGTTTCGCCGGCCCAGGTTACGTCGAAGCCCATTAAGGGCCCAGTACACTTAAGTGAGTATATTATGTGAAACTGTTACATTCATCACACAACTGGCCAATTGAAAACCCTAAAACGCAATCCCTGTTCTCTGTGGCGACAACCTTGGATTCACAAGGCTCTATATCTCGATCAGACTTATCATCCCGTAATCGTCGGTTAGTATTCATTGTGTCAATCGTTGGTGTAATTGTGTGAAAACCATACATAGGGCTAGGGTTTGTCTTTGACGGCAAACCGTTAGATGATTAAATGTGTAGATTGTTGCGAGTAATTAGGAAACTCTACGGTTGATGGTTGTTTGATTGTGATTCTGGTGTTATATCTGATTGATGAATTGATATGGTTATGATGATAGTTTCACGCTAACTGTAGGGTTCCGTATGAATGGTGCATGATATCGTTTTGATGTTACTATCTACAATGATTTATAGTGTTATTGGTAAACTGTTAATTAGTAATAACAATGGTGTGTTGCATGATAAAAATTAGAAACCGATTGGACTGGATCTGTGAAAGGCAACTGTGAACATTGGGGACTAGGGTGGACGATGAAACAGCCAGAGCAGTCGATGAAACATAGGATGATGAAACAAGGTAGTTTCGTCGACAAGTATCTCGGCGAAACTTGTGGGAGTTTCGTCACCTGTCACCTCGACGAAATGTGATCTTTGATTGTAGAGGGAGTTTCGCCATGTGTGTTGTTGTGATGAACAGTAGGTGTTGTAATGTAAGAATGATAGATACTTGCATGTGTACACTATCCATACTACATGTCATTGATGATAAGAAACTTGGTGTGAATAATTGGTATGACAAACCCCACCTGTTATGTTATGTGTGACTTGTGATAGAAACATGAGATGTAAACTTGTATTGGAAAAATGTACTTGTTATACTGTGAACTGGTGTGTGTAATGCAACCTGTGTGGAAACAATAACTTGTTAATCATGAAACTGATATTCATTGGTAACAACGTTAGGGTTGGTTGATTAACTTGGAAACTGGTAACTAAACAAACCGAACAAACCAAGGTGAATTCACTGCTCATTTTCCAAGCATGCATCCCGGGGAGGGATATCGGGTAACGTTCCGGGGAGGAATGTCAGGTTATTGGGATGTTTGCTATAATACTCATTTCTATCATATAAGACCCCTTACATCTACCGATAGTTACCGGGGAGGCAACGAGGTTATTAGTTGATAGCGCTATTAGGTTTGGCACCCTCACACCGTACCGGGGAGGATGGGCGTGAACTAATTACCTTAAAGCATGACCAATGTTTTGATAGAGACATTGGGGTTGGGCAAATACATCTTGTAGCCGTTGCGGTAATCGAGTTAGTAACAACATCAAATCAAATCGTTGAACTGTTTTATACACATATCTGGTAACTAAACGCGTTAACAAAAGTTTGAACTCACCAGCGTCGTCTGAAACACTTGTCTGCATGCTTGCAGGTCGTTAGATTTCTGATTATGGACTTGCTATCTGGGAGTGCTGAAGTGGTCATGGATCGAAACTCTTGGATATTTGATACATTGATCTTGAACACATATTTTGAAACAGTTGTTAAACAAAGAGATGAGAAGGAAAGAAACTTGAAATGGCTGATGAAACAAATGAGAACTTAGCGTTTGAGCTCTTTTATAGCTAGGTTAAGTTTTGTTTTAAGTGGGCTTGGGCCCAAGGCCCACAAGCCCAATCTCGTGTTTTAAGTGGCCCGTTACTTACACGAGATCCATTTACGAACCCGTTTTTGAAACCGTTTTTTTCTAAAAATTGTCAGAAATTATTGTTTTAAAGTCAAAAGACGTAAAATAGTGCCAGTTGTCGCATTTGACGCGTTCATTCGTCGCTCACGGAAAAAATCGCGAAAAATTGTGTCGTTGCCGTTTTTAA
The DNA here is from genome assembly GCF_002127325.2 of Helianthus annuus. Classification (NCBI taxonomy): domain Eukaryota; kingdom Viridiplantae; phylum Streptophyta; class Magnoliopsida; order Asterales; family Asteraceae; genus Helianthus; species Helianthus annuus. The sequence goes on along the minus strand of NC_035448.2, from coordinate 51,535,519 downwards.
ATCGTTTTTCAATCCGGTTTCGACCGAGATTATTAAAATTTAATTAGGAAGCTAAATATATCGTAAAATTTTCGTATTTGTTGGCGTTGTCAGTATTTTGTTCGGTTTCAGTTCGTTATCGTTTAGTATCCAGCAGTTTCTCCGCAGATCGTCATACGCGCACTATAAAGTTGATTAGGCGTTCCTAAGCTTACTAAGGGCCTAATTAAGTTTATTTATGTATTAACCACTATTTATTATCGTTCTAATGTTTGTTTTGCACTTGATTAGGAGCTGTAAATTACCGCTTGTGACATTCTCCTCTTGTTAATAAAATTTCGCCCTCGAAATTTAGACTACGTTAACACCTTAGAGTTAGGTTATACGTAGGTAGATGCGAATTAATACGAAAGTGAATAGTCATGAAATTGAATCAAGATTTATTCGAATTATGTAAATTCAAGGACATACTACAATAATAAGAACCCAACGGTTAAAAGAAATGTGTTTCAGAAATTGATGTCTAGGAAAACGAGACGTACGGATACAGTCACCCGTGTGACTAGGTTAACAAGAGTCCAACGAAAGATGAATTTCGACCATTAGAATTCCAAATGGGCGTTCATAATATGCAAATGAATTCTAGAAACAGTAACATCCACAAGATAATTAACGAGCTCAAATGAATTAGTTTTGTATGAAACGCTCGATCGTGATCAGCACAAGCTGCAAGTTATACTGATGCCACAAGGTTTCGTAGTGATCGAGATAATTCAATAATAGCGGTGATCGAACAAGTTCACCATGTTAGATGTCAATTGAGCGCTCAACGAAGTAAATTTGAATGTTTATCCCAAACAGACATCATGGGATTTTCAATTGAACATGGATCGAAGATGAAGAAGCAATAAATATCACAAAACATTCGATCGAAAATGAAAGAACCGTTAGTAGGTACACCGGGATATACAATGAATTTGTATTATCTTAATACACGATTGCATTAAGACTGCTTTGATATGATAAATCAAAGTGGATTTAAAATAAATAAATAAATAAATAAATAAATCAGTGCATGAGATGTGTAAGCGAGATTAGCGCAAGCTTCAAATTAGCGAGAACACCACCACAAGGTGTCGAAATCAACAAATGATTCAATGGAGTCGAAGGCCAAACAAGTCTACTGTGACTCAGAACAAATGAAACGCTTGTTACAAATTGATTTGGATATGATGCTCTCAATACATCATATGGTGCCTTGAATTGAATATATATAGTGAGCAAGTTCAGACAATTGAACTTGGTTTAGGCGCAATCCAACAAGTACATGTATCGACAAAGAAATTTCGGCATGGTTACAACGAAAACCATGTACGTAACTTGAATAGAAGAGAAGTTTCAAGAGATTTGTTGACTAGATAGCAAAGAGTCACACTTACAAGAATGCAGATCATCCAGATCATGAGCAATAATTAGATATAGCGAAATAATAATTGAAATTTTTGATGAAAACGATCACTTGAAGTGAGACCACATGCGTAACAAACGATGCATGTGTAACATATGATTTTTTCAAGAAATGGAGCAAACGAGTGTTCGCTACAGTAAAAGAAATGATCGTGATACAATGACCATTAAGAGGAGTAGAGGTGTAAAAATCTACTCACTAGATGCAAAAGTCGGAATTTCAATAAAAGAAATTTAAGGACTTTACCAAGGGTTTCATGTGATGACCGGTTGTTAGGTGACATTACCATGGAATGTCGAACATAGCGTATTCATCGTAAATGAGACAGGGGGATGCGGGGATATGCGTCTTCTCCTTGGCGTGATTCGTGTCATTTGTAGGACCGTGTGACAAATCGTCGCATCCTGATCGGTAGTTCCCCTGCTGATGGAATCTAGCGTCGTCGTTGAATTGCGCCATCATGTATTTTCAAAGGCCTCGCCTCGATAGTCGTATGTGACGTACTTCAACCTCCACTGATGTATAGCTTGTGTTTTGTGTAATTTCGCACGCCGGTACTTTGTTTTGAGTAGGTTACCTGCTCGGTTAAATAAAATAGCATAGACAACATAATGTTGGTGTTTGCCCAAGTTAATAGACGTGGTTCCCACGTGATGACCTTTAATGAACTTCGACATAAGTTTCCAAAGGTTCTAAGTGCATGTTTCCTAAACTCTCAAAGTTTTGTGTTCTGTGTTCGATTGTTTTGTGCATTGTGTATAAAACACAACATTAGCGTATGTTTAAAAAAACAAAATTTTGACTCATTGTTTTTCGGCAACGATTGGAGACCATATTCGAGTCTTAGGCGTTTGGTATATTTCCAAAGTCTTAATAATCTAAGTCCCCAGAGAAGGTGAGGTTAGAGCCTAGGTATCCTACAGAAAACCCTATTCGATGTAACCTATAGCTCTGATACCAATCTGGTATCAGAGCTGGCTAGACCTATGCCTGTAACCTATGACTCTGATACCAATCTGTCATACCCCGAAATATCAGAGCTGGCGTGACTGGACCGGTATCTTCATTGCACAGCGGAAGCAGTTAATGCTAAGACTTCTAGAAAGCGAACTCCCGCTAAGTACTCGAATCCTCTGGTTCTCCTATTCCAACCGTTCCATAGTTTGAAAAAGTAACCTGACAAAGAAACATATGAAAAATCAACATAAAGTTTAGAGAGTTCATAGTTTGTTTGTAAAATATTTGAAATAAATCCGTTTTGAATAACCGGTTTTTAAAAATTTGTTTTAGAAAACAAAAAAAAAATCATTTTCTTTAGCATGTTATATGAAAACTATGTATTTGTGAAACTTTGTCCGTGTAAAGCATTGTGTTTGTAAAACTCTGCATTTGTAAACTTTGAGTTTGTAAAATTTTGTGTAATCGTCAATGCCCACACCTGACAATGACAACATGCATGCATGAACCTATGAATTTGTATTTGAATAAAACAGGGTATATAAATGTAAATTATAAACTGTAAAATGTAGGTTTGTGAGTTGTAAATGTAAGGAAATCAGATCGCTAATGTTTTGCAAGGACATTTACGTATGTGACGACATAGGAAGCATCCAAACCTAGACGACTTTTAACATCGTTTACCCAATGACTATGACCCAAAGCACTCCATCGCTATGTGTTTCCAAGAGAGTGAGGCTGCCCGAACCTACTAGATCTAACCCTTGCTCTATCGGTCTAAACTAGATTAATGGTGCTTACGTATACCCTATTCGTGACATGATCTTTCTATCATTCCTTGATTTTAACATACCATTTGTATGTGTATTTTCAGTCAAGTTTAAAAAAACTAGTAAATGTTTGTATGCACGTTTTGAAAATACATTTGTTTGAAAAAAACTGGTATTTTAGTATCAAGCATTCGTAAACCATTTGAGTTTACTAAAAATCACCAATTATTTTTGTGAGTTAAAACCTTTTTATATCGTGGTTTAGAAATATGAATTTGTTGTTCATCGAAAACATTTAATGTTTTTGCAAAATGTGCATGTCTTTCCACCCCGAAAACATTTATAAAAATGTAAAATCGTAAAAAGGTGGGGTTGTGAACTCACCTGGATTTCCTTGTGGAAAGCGAGCTAAAAGTGCATTCCATAGTGTCGTTTCCAAGACGTGACTCGTTAGCGTGCATTCTATAATATCCCTAACACGGAATATCTTATAAGTTTCTAAATAAATGCGGTAATTAAACTACGTGTCACCGAGCTCTACCGAATCGTTGACCGAACAATTCAACGGTAAGTTGTTAACTTAATGAAAACGATTAAGTTATACTCGTTTAGTTTGTTTATTGTTGGTAATAACTAATAAGTCTTGGAAAGACTTAGTTCTCGAGAGATTTAAAATATATAAATATTTATACGAAAATATATAAATATATCGATATAATCGCGTTAGTCATTCCGAGAAGTCGTACGTGTATATAAAGAATATTTATATGAAAATAATTTATAATAAACTCTTATTATGTATCGCGTCTCGTGTGAAAAGTATCGAATATGGGTATATGCCGTTTAGGCGTTTGAAATAAATATAAAAAGTTATATTTATTTTATAAAAGGTTCGTCGTGTTGTTTGATATTCGAAATAAATATATAAACTATATTTATTTTTGTTTAAAGAAGTAGTGTTGTTTGATATTTTGAGATAAATACATAAACTATATGTATTTGTATAAACGAATCCGGGTTATCGGCATTTGAAAAATTATAAATAATTATATTGGTTTTGTAGAAGAATTGTTGAATTTCCGAAGTTTAAAATAACTATATTCATTGTTGTAAATATTTTCCGTATCGTTGTTTTCGTAAGTTGTAAAGTGTTGTCGTAAATAATATACATTTATCTCTTGTTATACAAAAGTCGTTTGAATCCGTTAGTTGTCGTTTTACAATAAAACACGTTTTGTTTTCGGATTTTCTCGAAAAACGGGCAGAGTTTCCTCTGTTTTTGGACGCCCCTGACAACACAAGTTGTCGTTATTTTTCAGAATTCAATCAAGATTCAATCAATGTATATATAATTTTGTCAAATATATCAAAACGTAAACTATAATCAAATTGGTTCGAGCTTGTTTGTCACGTATGATTAAAATTATAAAAATAACAAAACTAATCTCGTCGTTAAACCTTTTACCATCTCTCGTGTCGAAGTGCCGAACTGGTTGACTGAGTTGACCGAGTCAACTGAGTTGACCGGCTGAGTTGACCGAGTCAACCGAACCTATATTTTGAACCACACCGTTTTGTCGTCGACCGCCTTTGATCGTTGACCCGAGCCGTTGACCAGATCTGACCCAAACCGAAATTATCCGCCATTGAGCCGAAATGAACTCCCGAAACACAGAGCTCTCGAACCAAAGCTGATCCGTGACTAACCCGAGACCCGAATCTCGAACCACCCAAACTAACAACACCACCTCCTCCTTCGTCGCCGGCAGTGGTGTCAGCCACCACCACCATTATCGTCACCATCAACATCTTCAACATCGGAAAATAAAATGACATCGTCATCTTCAGCAAATCTTCAGAAAAGAACAAAACGAAAGAAACATGGAGGTTTCTTACCGGTGAAACTCGTCGGAGACTAAGTACCACCACCGCCGTCACCGCCGGCCGCCGCCGCGTATGGTGGTCGGCCCCTCCTTTCTCTTTGATTCTTCTCTCTCATCTTCTCGTTTGTTGGTGCACTTGTGTCTGTACTTTGTCTGTATTTTGTAATGTTATAAAACGATGTCTTTTGTTAGTCTTGTTTACGTCATTTGTTAGTTTGTATAAGTGTTTGAATGTAAGTTTGACCAAGTCAACCATCTTCCTGGTTTGACTTGGTCAAACAGTCAACACTCAGTTTGTAAGTTTGTTTGCTTCGAAGGATGTCATCGAAGGATTGATTATATCCTTCGATGACCTCGAAAGATAACCTTCGATGGATTCAAATGGACCTCGAAGGATATACCATCCTTCGAGGTATATGTGGAACCTTCGGAAGGTTTCTAGTCGATAGATGATCTTTCGACAGACATTCTGATCCTTCGACACAATCAATCTGTTATGGGTATATATACCCATGTATGGTTCATTTCACAGGAAGATCCGAAAGTAGTTAGACAGTGTATGTGAGTGAACCAAGTCTTGTAGAGAGCATTTTCAGTTTGGTCAAGGGCTGTAACCGTGTCCACTGAAATACAAGGGAAAACTTTGATATCTTGTGTGTCTACTCTTTCTCTTTGTAGCTTTTGTTCTCACCTAAACTATCGGTTTGCATTCTAGCTTGGATTCTGCACTTGCTAGAGTGTTAAACATAACAAGGATAAGGTTTAACCTTGACCTCCGAGGGACCTACAAGTGGTATCAGAGCCGTGGCTCTTTTCCTTGTTAAAAACCGAGTTTATACAAGACTTTGGAGTGTTTGGACAAAACTCACTTGGTTTAGCACCCGTTTTTAGTGTTTTTCTTGGATTTCTTGACGTAAAAACGTGTTCTAAACTAACCGGGTGTGTTAAAGGAAGGTTTGGGTAACTTAAAATCTTGTTTTAAAAGGTTTGGTAATTTCCAGCCAAAATTCCGGCTAACTCCGGTGACCGGTTTCTGGATAAGAACCTTCTATTTTAGGCAATTTTTTATTTGTCAAATCTGAGTTGGTGAAAAGGTAAGGTCTGAACATACCTTCTGCCGAAAGTTGTCTACCAACCAATCACCTTTTTCACCAACCTGTCACCTTTTGTCAACTGTGTCAGATCTGTTCGAAAGATATCCTTCGAAGTCGAAAGACTATCTTTCGATCAAGGAGGTTCGACAGATATTCATCCTTCGAACATCCTTCGAAGTCTGTGGGTTATCTTTCGAGCCAAGGAATCTTTTCGAAGGATATATTGTTCGAGCTACTGTTACTATTCGAAAGATAAGGATCCTTCGTCTTGGAGAATCTTTCGAAATTATTGTTCGAAATTCAACAGTGATCTTTCGAACACTGTTGATCCTTCGAACAAGTAGTATCTTTCGATCCTTATCTGTTTAAGTTTAACAGTTGTGTTTTTCAGGTCTTTCGATCCAGGATCTTTCGGCTGTTTGTCTCTTTTCAACATATTAACATAGTTTGTGAACATTGAATTTTCAAAAAGAAAAATTAATTTTTCAAATTTTAAATCAATCTTCACTTAATATATTAATTTTTATAAAGTGGGAACAAACGGTCAGTGGGATCCAACCGCGTGGACTACAACAACTTTGACTCCACAGTCATCAGCTACGCAATCATCAGCTACACAATCTGCGTCAAATTTCAACAAAACTGCATGGATGCAGGCTATTGCCCCACCTTAAGCTGCAATGATAACTGCAAATCAATGGGCATTGGTCACAAATCAAAGCAGCAACATTCAAGCCATGATGCAGAACGACAGTGAAACTGGTACAAGCACAAAACCGCCAAAACTAAATCACATCAATGATTGGGGATGGTGGAAAGAAAGGCTGAGAACTTATGTTCAGGGGCAAGGTCAAGATCTATGGATGTGCTTCTTCACCCCATTTGAAAATGAGTTGGAAGTTGCAGGATCCAATCCAGAAACTTACAGCACTATGTCTGATGATGATAAGAAGAAATTTGAGTTAGAAAAGAAAGCATTCATGATTCTCACACAAGCTCTTCACAGAGACATTTACCACCAGTTTGTTTACTGCACGACTACTAAAAGCTTGTGGGATATGCTCACGTTACGATGTGAAGGAAATGCTCAATCTAGAAAGATCAAGCAAGAATTACTGAAGAAAGAGTTTGAAGGATTCACGTGTATGGAGAATGAGACTTTGGCAGAGTTATCTACAAGGTTCCATCACTTGTTGAGCGAGATGTTTGCTTTTAGAGTCACTGCCACTCCACAAGAAATGGTGAAGAGATTTGCTGATAGCTTACCATCAAAGTGGAGCAGTTTTCTTGAAATTCTCAAAGAAAATGGTGTTCTAGATACAATCACCGTTTATGAGTTAATTCAAAGATTGGAGAACAAGGATGTAGAAGAAAAGCTTAAAGCAAAAAGAACACTAACTCCTCAAAATCCAGAGATGTACTATGGGATTGCAGGAGGTATCAGTGGAGAAAAACCAGCCTCTCAACACGCGAAGCTTCAAACAGCTTTCATCTCAAACACCGGACCTTCCACAACAAATCAGTTTGATCCTTCAGCATACACGATGATGTATTCAAGACCAGATTCTTCTTCTCAACAACAACAGACAGCTCAACAATTCACACCACCGCCTTTCTTAGACCCAAGCAGAGCTCAGCAGCAACAACCGCAACAGCAAGGGTTTTATGGAAACTCTTCAAACTTTCAAGCCACTTCCAATCCGAACACAGTCAGATTAGACACTTCCAACTTTTCCAAAGTCACTGTTGAAATAGCCAAGGAGCATATGGAGATGTTGAATACCTTGGTTAGTGCCTATTGTGGATTGGTCGCAGGTCAGATTGGGAATATCAATCTAACAAATGAAGATTATCAGCAAGTGGATAAAGAAGAGTTTGAAATGATGGATATCAAATGGGCTCTTGCTAGTGCAATTCGAAGAGCAAAGGAGTTTATGGAAAGGACGGGGAGAACCAACTTGGAAAGCAACAACAACACCAAGTATGGTTTTGATAAGAATGCTGTCACTTGCTTTAATTGTGGTGAAAAGGGTCACTTCAAGCGGGAGTGTCAGAAGCCACCTAAGCAAGGAAATCAGAATCCCTTCAGGAATCAAGGACAGTCACAACAACAACAGAACAACAATACTGTCAGATCAATAGTTCCTGTTGGAGGAAATGCATCTGGATCCACAAACACTAATCCCCACAGAGGATTGGTTGTTCAAGCTGATGAAATCTGTAACTGGAACCTTCAGCTTGGAGAAGGAGGAAATGGTGGAACAACATGCTATGCTAAAGTGATTGAGAAGGTAGTGGAACCCGTGTCTGCTGGTGAATCTTCAGAAGATGAAGATAGTTCGGGTTATAGTGGGAGCATGGATGGAGAATCACTTGATGCTGGTGATTTATCAAGTGATGCTTTAGATTTGGAGGTTGATGGGCTTTTGGCTGAAGCTGAAGCATTATGCAAGAGGAGATCTATTCTCTGCAAGAAATCTGCTGGAACTTCCGAGAAGCTTGCTCAGTTTTTCTCTGAAGATGGATCTTTTTCTTTTCATACAGCCTTTATGGCTCACGTAGAAGGTCAAACTTCTCAGGTATGTGATACTAATTCTGACTCTATTTCTGCTCCTATTGAACGTGCAAAGTGTTTAGAATATGCAGAAAAGGAAATTCAGTTTGAAATCACACACAAACACAATCAAGAATTGATTGTAGATCTTTCTAAAGCAACTGAAGCTAACTTGTTTTTAACCAGAAATGAAAAGGAATTTAAAGCAACAATTGCGTCATTAAGACATGATGTTTCAGAATTACAAAAGGCTGTTTTGAGAAAACAACATGCTAACAATAATCTAATTGACACAATTGAAAAGCAAATGGTAGAGTTAGCAACAGCTCGATGTGAATGTGAGACAATTAAGCAGAAATTGGAAAGCTATTCCAATTCCCGCTATGTTTTGGATCACATTATTGATGTTCAAAAGAAAAAGGGGGATGCAAAATGTATTGGTTACAAATCATGTCCTCCCCCAATGAATCACAATTACTCCAAATTGCCTGATGACGAGGATATGCCCCGTTTTGAACCTACTGTGCCACTCGGTCTAGATGACTTTGCAGCAGGCCTCGGGTTCACAACTGGTACATCATCCTCGGGTCAATCAGAATCTGAGAATGTGACAGATTCATCGTGTGTTAAGGAACAGAGTCCTCCCATTATTGAGGATGCTGATTCTTCGGACGATGAATCTGAAGAAATTGTGAAACAACAGTCTAACTCGGTTACAACAGATATTCCTATCGAGAATCACATTCTGTGTGATCCACCAGTGAAACCGAGTAAGACTGAAATGTCAAAAGCAATGGAATCCCTTGTAGTTAGCTCTGTAGGGAATAACTTGATGTATACGCTCAAAGGAGATAGCAAAATCTACTCTAACAAAGATTTTCCAATTAAAAATGTAAATCAAGATTTAATTGAGCAAATTTTTGAAGGATGCACTGATAAGTTTTTGGGGAACAAAGGTGGCAAAGTTACAGTCACTCAATGTGATCCAATTCCGTGTGAACAAATTAGAAAACAATACGGAAACCAAAAACTACCAATTGAGCGAAAACAACAAGTCAACTCCGGAAAGGGTAAGGTACAGGGAAAGAAGGCTCAGAACAAGAATGTTCAAGCACCTAAAGTTCAGCAGCCTAAGACTGAACAACCAAAGGTTCAACAACCTAAAGTTGAACAGTCTAAGGCTACTCAACCTAAGGCTGCACAACCTAAGATTCAACAATCAAGGGTTGAGCAACCTAAGGTTCAACAACAAAAGGTGCAAAACAAAAGAGCTCCTGTTAAGAAACAAGAACCAAAAATGAACTTTGTTGGATCCACTGGTTCAGACAAACTTGAAACATTTCAGGAGAAATCTAACGTTGATTTTGTAAAACAAGTTAGAATTTTAAAACGAAATGATCAAAATAATTACACCCAACACACCAACGGATGTGATTTAGGTCCTAGTACGTCTAGATCACAAAGTTCATTGTCTGGTTCTTCGTCTGGTCATCAACATGTTTCTCCGAGGTTTGTAGAGCGGAGAACATGTTTTGAATGTGGCACAGTTGGGCATATTGTAAGATACTGCCCATACCTGCAAAAGTTGAAGGAAAAAACGAGTGCTCCCCAAGAAATCAATTACCAAAAACGACCAGTTTCCCTGAAACAAGACCCACGTGTCTTGAAAGAAAGGGAAAAGAAGTTAAAGCAAAAGAATCAAAAGGTAATTGAAAAGGCCTTAAAATCAGAGGTCAAAGAAGAAAAACCTGTACAAGCAAAATCTACAACTGTAAAACCAGTAAATGCTAAAACAATTAATACAAATACTGGTAAAGGACAAACAGCTTGGAAACAAAAACAGGTAATTCAATCAGGGGGAGCACCACAGGTTCTTTTTCCTAATCATCAAGTGATTGAGATCACCTTCCTTGATGATCAAGGACGACCCAAGTCCACAAAGGCTTGGGTCCCCCTCTCAAACTGATAAGTTAGTTGCATGTGCAGGCGGCTCCAGGAGGAACTATTAATAGTCATTGGATTGTTGATAGTGGGGCTTCCAGGCACATGACGGGCGACTATCGTCTTCTTTTCGATGTGCGAAGTATAAGAGGAGGATATGTTGCGTTTGCTGGAGACAAAGGAGGGTATATCACCGGCGAGGGAATGATCTCAAATGGAATTGTGAGTTTCGACAAAATCAATTATGTGCAACAGTTGGATCACAATCTCCTGAGTGTTTCTCAGATCTGCGACAAGAAGTTCACCGTGCATTTTGATGATGCCGGTTGTTATGTGCTGAAGCCAGGATTCAAGATTCCCGCAGAATGGATTCTCTTATCAGCACCAAGAGTTAATGATTTGTATGTCCTTGATATGAGCCAAGCAATAACTCAGTCCAAACAAGTTACTTGCTTTATTTCAGAAAAGGAGACGATCTCTTGGCACAGACGGATGGGTCATATTCACCTCAGAAAAATGAATCACCTTGTCAAAACAATTTGGTGAGAGGTGTCAATGTGAAGAATTTTCAACTTCAAGATGTCTGTGCGCCGTGTCAGAAAGGGAAGCAAATCAAGAAATCACATCCATTGAAAAAGGTTAACACTGTAAACATGCCACTCGAACATCTGCATATGGACCTTTTCGGCCCAGTCAAACACAAGAGTGTGCACGGGGAGGTTTTCTGCTTGGTAGTTACTGATGACTATTCAAGATTTTCATGTGTTGACTTCATGGTTCACAAGAGTGAGACTCCAGAAATTCTAAAGAATTTGATCACCTTGTTGGAAAATCTTTATAATCTAAAGGTGAGGCGAATTCGAAGCGACAACGGAACCGAGTTCAAAAACAGGGTTATGGATGAATTTTGCACTGCAAAAGGAATCCTTCATGAATACAGCTCTCGGTACACGCCACAACAAAACGGAGTCGCTGAAAGAAAGAACAGAACCTTAATTGAGACTGCAAGAACCATGTTGGTTGAGTCTCAGCTTCCAGTTCGATTCTGGACTGAAGCTGTTGCCTCGGCCTGCTACACGTTAAACAGGGTTCTCACAGTGAAAAGACATGGCAAAACGTGCTTCGAACTCCTACACAAGAAGACTCCTGACTTGGAATATCTAGAACCTTTTGGTGCACCATGTACCATGATTGAGCCTGACGGGAAGTTTGGTGCCAAAGCTATCGAAGGTTACTTCCTTGGGTATGCTACTCCTAATCTGCGAGTATGGAACCTGACTACCAAAAGGATTGAAGAATGGGGTGAAGTAAGAGTTCAAAGATATTCTAATCCACCGAAGCCTTCTGGAGATCCATGGATGTTCGATTATGATGGTCTTTTCGACTCATTTAATCTGCCGACATTTGATGATGACAATGCAATTGCTCAAATGTTGTCTGAAAGCGAGAATGCGACTGGCTCTCAGTTAGCTCGTCCAATCATTGTTGATTCACAAGCAGCTTCTTCTGTCAACAATCTCGTTTCAAATGAGGTGTTTAATGATGCTGTCGATTACAATGTGTCATCGGAAGATGAGGAGTATGTTGATGCAAATGATGGTGAAGCACCGCGTCCGGTTCAAGGTACTTCAGAAGCAACGGATCCAGTGTCTGCGCCAATTATCCAAGAAGAAAATGCATCATCTTCTACAACTCAACAGCTTCAGAATGATATCGGGAATTTAAATATCAATAACTTGAGGTCAAATGTTGAAATTCCTCCAGTTTCTGAAACCCGAATTCATAACATTCATCCTCAGCAGAATATTATAGGTGATGTTCTCAGTGGTGTAAGGACAAGGAATCAAATCAGAAACAACGAAAATGCTGGCTTGTATGCTGAGATACGAGAATCGGGACAACAAAATGTTTGGTCTTTCGCCTGCTATGTTAGCCAAGAAGAGCCTAGATCTTGGAAGGAGGCATTGAAAGATGATTCCTGGGTGGAAGCCATGCAAGAAGAACTTCAGCAGTTCGAGAAGTTGGGCGTATGGAAATAGGTTGATAGGCCCGACAACTACAAGAAGATCGGAACTCGTTGGGTGTTTAAGTGCAAGAAGGATGACCGTGGGATTGTTGTCCGAATCAAAGCAAGGTTAGTTGTTCAAGGCTTCAGTCAGATCGAAGGTATTGACTACAATGAAGTGTATGCACCTGTTGCACGTCTGGAGGCTATTAGAATCTTTCTAGCCTACGCATCCTTCAAGAAATTCAAGGTGTACCAGATGGATGTTAAAAGTGCTTTTCTTCACGGAGTAGTCGAAGAGGAAGTATATGTCGAGCAACCACCGGGGTTTGAAGATCCATTACATCCTGACAGAGTTTTACTGCTTAACAAGGCGTTATATGGTCTTCATCAAGCGCCTCGAGCCTGGTATGAGACACTGTCTACCTACCTGCTGAACAACGGGTTTAGACGGGGTTTGATCGATTGTACCCTCTTCATCAAAGAAAAAGGTGAAGATCTTCTGTTGGTACAAGTGTATGTCGATGACATTGTCTTTGGTTCTACCGATGATAAGTTATGCAAGGAATTTGAAAAGGTGATGCAAGATCGATTCGAGATGAGTGCGATGGGTGAAATGACGTTCTTCTTGGGTTTGCAAGTTAATCAGTCCGAATCTGGAATTTTTATCCATCAAACCAAGTACGTCGGAGACATCTTGAGCCGGTTCCAGATGTCCGATTCGAAGCCAATTTCTACTCCTCTTCTGCAGAATCACGGGATTACTCCGGATGAAAAAGGGAATGCTGTAGACTCTTCACTTTATCGTGCTATGATTGGATCCTTAATGTATCTCACCGCATCAAGACCCGACATTATGTATCCAACTTGTCTTCTCGCAGATACCAAGCAAATCCGAAGGTCTCTCACTATGCTGCTGTCAAAAGGATTTTTCGTTATCTGAAGGT